>NW_007253990.1:284657-287141 GCF_000164805.1 Carlito syrichta
CAGGCAATCCACTCACCTCAGCCTCCCAAGGCGCGGGATTACAGGCTGAGTCACCAAGCTGCCGGGACTTCTCTTTTTCGACACACCCTTCCTCCCTCCCAGCCTCATGATATCATCCACTCTGCCCTGATTGTAAAAAGAGCCTTTCAACTTGCTTCCCTGCCTCCAAATTCAGTCTGTGCCAAGCCACATTCCACACCACTGACATCTAAACGGCAAAACTGGACGTGTCTGGGTCCTGGGTAGCAAGTTACAAGTGATTCCCACAGCTTTCGCGATACAAAGCCCTTCACAGGGAGGCTCCATCTTAACTTTCCAGTCCAGCCTCAGTTTCCTTCTTCACTACCCATCACCACCAGCACGGCCCCCCTACCCCCTACCCCCAACCGCCCCCACCGCCCCCCATCCCCAAAACACACACTTTTCCCAGGTAAAGTAATTTCCCTTGCCTTGCTTAAGTGAAGAGTAGGAAGCGAGAACTGGAGAATCTTGTCCTGGGACAAAGGATAGACAAAGCTTGGAATGGACCTCACAGGTCTAAGGAAATTCCTCTCTGTGTAGGTCGCTGAACAAGGCCCGGAATCCCGGCTCCTGTAATCTCTGTAATCTGGAAAGAGTGAATGCTGGAAGCCCTCTCCAAGCAGCTGACCAAAGGCTTCTGTATGCAACGCATCCCCATGCTTGTCTCCAAGGACTTCCCAAGGTCAAAGCAAACTTCTCCTGGCTTTTCCTCACTGGGCTGAGCCTGGCTCACTCACCGCCAATGCCTCTCTGCCCAAGGCGGCCGCCCACATATGGCTTTTCTGGGGGCCCTAGGGAGTGTGAGGGGCGCTGAAGAGTGGATGGCTAGGAGCGCTCTGGGACAGAGGCTCTGCTCAGGCGCCCAAAGACAGCTGAGCCCCGACACCTACCCACAGGGACTGAGCTCTGTGTCTATTCTGAGGCCAGCTCAGGAGACCACGGGGACAGGAGGTGTTACGGGATGAAGAGGAGAAGAGAAATGCCAGGGTCAGAGGGGAGGAGCTACCGGAATGGAGGCGTGGGCACGGTCCCGAAAGTACACACACAGGGACACTTGTGCTCGCGCGCAGCCGCACTAACCCCAAGGGAATCCAGCGCTTTTTCAGGGAGTGCCTCTCGCGTTCTGATGCTGCCTCCTTGTGGTAAGATCGGCAGCCTCATGGCCTTCACTGGGCTCTGAGGATGTAGCCTTAAGCAGTTCCCAACTTTTTGGCATCAGGGACCCGGTTTCGTGGAAGACAATTTTTCCACGGACCCGGTGGGGGAGTGGTTTAGGGATGATTCAAGCACATTACATTTATTGTGCAGACAGTGGCGGCATTCGATTCTCATAAGGCACGTGCAACCTAGATCCCTCACATACACAGTTCACAATAGGGTTCACGTGCCTATGAGAAAATAATAAACTTTCTTCTTAGCACTGTTTTTGCTGTACTCCAGAGGATTGGGATGCTATGTTTATCTTTTCTTGTGTTTCATCTTTTTTTAAATTTTATTCTTAATTTATTCATTCACCCCAAAATTGTTCAGGAACAGGTTGTTTAATTGCCATGTATATGTACATGTTCCTCTTGGCATTGATTTCTAGTTCTATTCAACTGTGATGTGATAAGGACTTTATATTTTTTAAAATACCTAGAAACATATTTAACCAAGGAGGTGAAAGAGCTCTACAAAAAAAACTACAAAACACTGATGATAGAAATTGTGAATGACACAAACAAATGAAAAAAATTCCATTCTCATGAATCAATATCATTAAAATGGTCATTCTGCCCAAAGCAATCCACAAATTCAATGCAATCCCTATCACAATACCAACATTATTTTTCACAGAATTAGAAAAAAATACTAAAATGCATATGGAACCAAAAAAGAGCTCAACTAGTCAAATATTTCAATATTTGTATTGCCTCTTTTAATAGACTATAAGAGGTAGATAAAAAGCTTAAGCACCTAATGTGGGAGCCCTGATTTTTAAATGCACTACTTAAAGTGCAGCGACGTTCACTTGGATCTTTCCACTGTATTTTTAAATTTTATTCAGTAATATTTTTTCCTTTTTGTGTGTGTGTTTGCTGATTTGGGAGCCTAATACTTACACATGTATAGGTGGGCATACCCAGAAAGTGGAGTAATTCTTCATAAATTAAGAATTTAATTGTTATATTTAATCTTGGCTTTGACTCTCAGAACCCTTTGATCAATTTAGCCAATGATTTTCCCTACATAAATACACAAAATGAAAGAACACAAAAATCCCTGCAAATTTTTGAAAGCTAGAGTTTGCAACTCCTGCAGTACTGTTATTTATTCCCACTTTCTGTCTCACCCAGACAGACATTTAAGGAGTCTAACTGAATCCAATTCAGCTGGTTATCAAATCCAATCTAATCCTGAAATCAGTCCGTTTCTGCCATGCCTTCCAAAGCCAGTTTGGATAAAAAATTTGCTCAAATTTAG
>NW_007253990.1:287161-290178 GCF_000164805.1 Carlito syrichta
AAAAATCAGCCGGGTGCGGCAGTGCGCGCCTGTAATTCCGGCTACTCGGAAGGCTGAGGCGGAAGGATGGCCGGAGCCCAGTGGGTCTAGGCTGCTGTGGCCGGGAGGGGCCCCTGCACTCCAGTCTGGGCGACAGAGTGAGACTCCAACTCAAAGAAAACGAAAACGGACTTGGGTCCAACCACTTACTAATAATATGACTACTCTAAGCCTCAGTTTGATGTGAAAAACAAAATAAGAAAATAGAAATTCTCCAGTGAATGTTTGTGTTCATTGTTATTAGCCAAAACAACTGGAAGAGTCAATGAAGTATGTGGAAATCCCGTTGAGATACTGCCAGAAAAGCCAGAGGAAGACAATACGTTGAGAAGTAAGGTTGTTCAGAAAGTGGCTGAGAGATCAACCAGTGTAAGGACTGAAAATAAAAGATCACTGGTTAGCTTTGTAGGGTGGTGGGAGAGAATCTTGAATGTATCAGATTAAGGAGTGAGTGTGGTACTGTTATTTATTCCCACTTTCTGTCTCACCCAGACAGACATTTAAGGAGTCTAACTGAATCCAATTCAGCTGGTTATCAAATCCAATCTAATCCTGAAGCCAGTCCGTTTCTGCCATGCCTTCCAAAGCCAGTTTGGATAAAAAATTTGCTCAAATTTAGATAGCTCAAAACATGAATCCATAGGGCTTTGGAATTCATAAAAGAACATACACTTATCCACCATTTGCTGCAAGAAAGTCATAGACACCATGGATCAGGAGGGTCATTTGATGCTCCTGAGGATTGTTGGAAGCTCTACTTCAAATCCTACTTCTGACACCATCTGTTAATTTTTTTTTAAATCTTAAGATGAATTAAATTTAACAGTGTAATTGAGCAAAGAACAAATCACAGAATATAAAACTCCACAAATCAGAATAGATTCAGAGTGACTCCAGGGCTGCTACATGCTTAGGTAATATTTTTGGACAGAAAAAGAAATGGATAGAAAACCAAAGGGAGGAACAGAAACAGCTGAATTAGTTACAGTTTAACTTTTGCCTTATTTGAACATGGTATGAACAGTTGGCCACCTGGGATTGACCAAAAGCCTGGTTGGTATGAGAGTAGGTTACAGTCTGTTTATACATCCAACTTGATTACAGTTCTCTACGTACAGAGATACCTTTAGGCTGACTTTAAAATATGTAAGGAAGAGCTTTAGGCTGACCTTAACAAAATCAGAAGGTTGAACCATGAAAGACTTTAAGAGAAACTAGATGTTGGTGCCTGACTACAGCATTTCCATAAGAAGCATTGCTAGCACTGCAAAGACTAATGGGTACAGGGAAGTAAGAAGTGAAATTTTAATATATAAAGAAAAAAGGATTATAAACAGAATTGAACAGGCAAAAATTTTCTTGATTTCATGCCCTCAAACCACACTGGGGAGCACATGCTTGTGAGTGGCCAACTAGTAATACGATTTGTGGTTAATAAAATGGTTAAAATTTCCAAGTCCCTGTTTTCTGGTATACATTCAGATCTAATCTTAAAACTTTCAAGTGTCTCCCCTTTATCCCTTTGATAAAGCCCAAACTCATATACTTAGTAAGGGGAATAGCCTTGTGTGCTCTGGTGCTTGCTGACCTCTCCAGAAGCCTTTCCTCTTATGCAGTGTTCTGTTGTGCCTCTGCATCTTTGCGTTTGCTGTGCCCTCTACCAAGAATGCCTTTTTTACAATAAAATCTATCTATGGCAATTTCCCAGAAAAATTAGGGGTCCATTTGTACTGTTTACAATGTGTGTTAATTACCTGTGTCCTTCACCTCACATCTCTGCAGATTGTGGAAGGAGTATTGGGCTAGCCCACTTTACAATTCCAAAAATCATGTGATGGCAGAAGGAAACTTTAGAAAACATTTAATACCCGGTTCCCTTTGGCTGTCCCTTTCCAGGAAGCCAAGGAGATGTCAGGAAAATTTGAGCCTCAGAAGGAAACTGTGACCTTCTGCCTTCTCTTCTCAGCCCAGAGGGACTACAAGAGTCTCTCTGTTCATCTCCAGCTGACTTGAGACTGTCGCTGTTCCTGTTTTAGATTGGTGCTCCAATATGTATTTTCCCAGGGATAGGCAGAAGGACCCTCAAAGCATCAGGGACTGACCACCAATAATTGCTTATGGTTGGGCTGTACTCTACGAAGACTCTAAGCAAAAGGGAGCCTTCCCCTTCCCCATGTCGGCATTTCCATTTTCCGCTGCTTTGAAATCAGATTGTGGGTTAAGGCGCAGATAGTGAACCCTTTTATATCTGGACATTTTTCACTTTCCATAGAGATTTGTTCACGTCATTCACTTTCCACAAAGATTTGTTCTATAAGACATACAGCAGAAATGTATTCAGCACCTTATAATTGTGAGACGCAAACCTGATTCTGAGGATACAGGGATGATCAATCCCTTCCATCATTTGAGTTTAAGTTGAGCAGATATAGTCATTAATTATATTTTTGGAAAGCAGACTCTTGTAGTATAGACTTCTCTCCATTAGATAATTGTTCTAGGAACTCATTGGCATCAGTGTAGCAACTAGCATTATTGTGAGAGGCTACATTCAGCTTCAGTGAGTTTTTTTGGAGATTCAACACATTTGCCCATTTCATGAGTGATGTACAAGTACACCTGCCCACACCATGCTGAAAAAAAATAGTATGACGCTCATGCCCCACCCTTCCTATTCACCCAATTTCACCCCAAGTGGCATGGTTTTTTTGTTTGTTTCATGGAAGATAAAAGTTCTCAAAGGGAAATGTTTTGCTGATGTGGAAGAGGTGAAATAAACAACAGAAGCACTAAAAGGCATCAGAATTGACCGGTTCAAAAACTGTTGTAAGCATCCTGAGAGGCATATTATATCAAACAGAGAGTACTTTGAAGGTATCTGAAGTTTAAGTGTAATGATAAATACATAGTTTTTATTTTTTTATTTTTTTTTTTTTTTTAATAATTAATCAGTATTTTTATTATAGTTTTGTGGGGTA
>NW_007253990.1:290198-302392 GCF_000164805.1 Carlito syrichta
CGATCCCAGCAGATCTTCCTGAAGCGTTTGATGTGGATCTCCTCCGGCCCGGGTTGTGATGAGCTACCCGTGCCAGAGGCCGCGGCGGGCGCGGCGGCGGCGACGGCAGCGGCGGCGGCGGCGGCAGGAGCGCTGGTGGGGGGAGGGGCTGCGGCAGCAGCGGGAGAGGACGATGCAGTAAAAATGTCCAGTCTTTGCGATGTTCCAGTGATAGCGATGGCCGAGCTCTGTTTGAGGAGTAGGCTGCGATGCTGGGGTCCCCAGCCTCCCGGGGGCGAGAGTCAGAGACCCACTGCAGATCTCCCTTGCAGAGGGCTTCAGACACCAGGTTGCCAGGTCGCCATCTTGCCCCGCCGACATCAATACATAGTTTTTATAAATAAATTTCTGGACCTTGGGGGTCTCCCCTCATGCACTATTTGGCCATGATGGTTTGAAGAAGGATATCAATCTCATATATAGCCCCGGCCTTTTCCTTAGGTATCTAGGCAATCTTAAATGAAAGGCAGTTACTTGCCAAGCCTCATGAGTGGCCTACCTTAACTATCATTTCCTGTGCCTCTTCTCAATATAGAACTTTCAGGCTAAGATGATGTCATATCCTTACTTTTAGATTATGTATCTACCGATCATTTATGAATTCTCATCGGGGGTCTGGTCCCTCCCTCAAAATTGGATAGATCATATTAATAAAATTCTGTGCTCAGGAGCCCATCTGTTGCAGTAGACATTTTCCCTGTTAACCAAGCAGTAGAAGAACATTCACCTAGTTCTTTATCCTACCCTGGGACACACATTTGCCCCTTCCAATTGGCTCCTGCAGGTCCTAGCACTGACTGACTCCAGACCCAGGTGCCAGCAGCCCCCATGTGGGAAGACCTTGGGAGTTGGCTCAAAAGCCAAATTTCTGGAACATGAATACAAATTGTGGTTCTTATTGGGCCAAAAACAAAAGTTCAAAACAGGGCTGGGAACAGTAACTCATACCTATAGTCCCAGCACTTTGAGAGGCTGAAGTGGTAGAATCACTAGAGACCAAGTGTTCAAGACCAGCCTGGGTAATATAGTGAGGTTTCATCTCAACAAAAAAGCAAAAAAACAGCCAGGTAGTTCCAGCAACTCAGGAAGCTGGCCCCAGGAAGTTGAGGCTGCGGTGAGCCATGGTAATGCCACTACACTCCAGCCTAGGTGACAGGGTGAGATCCTGTAAAAAAAAAAAAAAAAAAAAACTCTAAACATATGAAACACTATATCATGGGTGAGACATCTTCAGTGAGACATCTGGGAAGGCGAGGAAAAGCTTTTAAGGTAGAATGGCAGTGAAGCATGAAAAATATTCAGAATATCCCTAAGACTGTGTTCTGGATCCCACAAACTCATAGTTGAGCACTACTATTGAAAGGGCTAAAGAAAGGTCAGAGAATCCAGAATGCCTAGCCCCCCACTCACCTCTGATCCAGGATGTTCCTCTGCTGTGCCCTGTGTATATCCACTTTCCTTCTGAGGACAGCCCCAGCTGATGCCCTAACCCCCCTGTGCTCTCCAACCTTTGCAGCATCTAATTGGTGTACCTTTCATTCCCCTGAGAGTGTTCTTATTTTTTATCTTCATTTACATTTATTCTTGATAGGCACTGCTAGAGATTTACACAGGTTATAAGTCTTTTCAAAGACGAGACATTTGGTTTGGTTGACTGTTTCTGTTTTGAAATCTTTATTTTACTCAATCTATTGATACTGAAAACTTTTTTGCTAAAATCAGCAGTGATATCTATCAAGAATCTCTTGCCAATCAAGTGACTTATTTTCATTCTTTGTTTTATCTGACCCTTCGACAGCGTTTAACTTTAATGCCTCCTCCTTTATTTTTGTGGATAACTTTCTGAAGAATTACCTACATACTGTAAAATGCACAAATCTCAGATGTACAGCATGATAAATTTTAATAAGATAAACATATGAGCACACCCATATAAACACTACTCAGATCAAGATATAGGCACAATTGCTTCCTGTTTGTTCGGGTGTTTCCATAAAGCTCTGGCTATGCTCTCCTAAGACACATTTCCAGTCCTGTGCCTTTTCCTGCCTTCAACCCTGCAGAGACATTTACATGAAGACCTGAAGAATCAGTCACTGAAAACTACTTTAGACAAATAACTTCAAAAACTAAATGATATGTAAGAATTTTTCATTACTATTAAAAGGATGGGGAATATATAATTCAAATTAAAACTGTCTTAAAGGTAAAAGCACTTATCATAACTCATTCTAATGGAGCCTTTCTGTTTACAATAAACTAGATCCCCTACCTGAGTATCTCCACTCTCAAACCAAACTTGCTCCCAGTCATCCCTACTGCTTATTTTCTTTGCTAATAAATCCTCTTGGCCCTTAATACTGTCTCTCCACCAACCCAAGTTTGGATATACCTCCTCTTCTCTTGGCTTTAATCCAAAGTAATATTATGTTTCCATTCAGTCTCCCACATGTCCTATCCTCATACCATTTCCAAAATGTCGTGGTATCTGCAGTACCCACCAGATCTGAACAGCCATCTATAGTAGGACTGAGGGCTTGTATCAGCCTTTCTGGGGTGACCTGCCTGGAAACTCCATCAATCAAACACCAATCCCCATGTCAGATACCCACATCCCTGATGTTTTCTCTATTCAACTTTTTCTGATGAATTGATTTCTGATAGTCTACATTTTTTACTCAAAAGAAGAAGAATTTATACATGACCCTTCAGAAGGAGTAGAAAGAGTGATACAAAATCGATGATGAACAATGGGTGTCATGGTGAGGAGTATTGTCCTTTCCAAATACTTTACATTGGGAGTCTTCTTTTCCCTTCAGCTACTCCACCATCCTGTCTTTTCCCTGGATTCCCTTGGCCTCTTCTCAGCAAATAAACACTGAAATTCCTCCAGAGACTGATTTTTCTTTGTTTTCTGGTTTCTGGGGCTTTCCAGATTGCAGGAGGAGGCAGATGCTTAGTCTTTGTTTCTTCAAGTCCTTACAGGATATCTAAGAATTATGCTAAGAATATAGAGTGCATGCTGAAAGAAAAACAAAAAGCCCAAGATTGGTAGGATTTGTTAAAGCCCTCTATATACCAGAAACCCTAAAAAAATGCTTTTCAAAGATGATCTTATTCAATTTCTCCAACCTTCAAAAGTAGGTACCCTCATTACATCTACATTTTATGAATGAAAACAAGGTGCATAGAAGATCACAAAACCAATAGAAAGAGTCATGGTTTAAATTTTAATAATCATAATTTATTTCACTTTGTATACAACTACTTACACTGATAATATACTTAATATCTCAAAGCCCATTTCACTCCTGCATTCTTCCTAGGGACTTGCAGTAGACTTTGCTGGGTAAATATTTCTCATGACACAGCATTATAAAGCCCTGTTTGAACACAGAAGGGCTGTAAGATTTTGGGAAGACTAAGGGATATGGACTTTCCAAACTAGAGGAAAATATGGATCTCAGCACAAAGATTGAAAAGGGAAATTATTCTCCAAATAGATCATAAACCAGAGGACATACAGCGTAGGGTATTTGAATGGAAATGAAAATAATAGCAGCTAGAGGGTGCATAGGTCATGACTTCTGCATGGGCATCATAACAGAGCAAGAAAAAACTTGAGTGAAAGAAGCCAAAAGGCTCAAGAGGTAAAATTATGTTTATTTTTTATGGCAAAGGATATATAAATATATGGAAATATGAAAATTCAGGAGACATGGTACATGCTCCCAATTCCCCAACTCCTCAGTTAAGATATTGTTATTCATGGTGTGCATGGTGAATCTTGATGAATCAAGAAGCCTTTTGTTTTCTTATTTTGGGAGGAGAATGAGTGAAAAGGAGCTTGCTGTCTTCTGCAGCCAAACCTAGCACACTCCAAGAGAACACATGGTTTAGCCAAATCTGTACTCTCCACCCAAATTTATCTCTGTTTCAAATACTACTTAATTAAAATTACTGGAAATGTTGTCAGAAACATTTTATTACATCTTGCTAGAAATTGAAAAATTACACAAAGATATCCTTTACAGCTTCATTTTAGAATTCCTATAGTGCCAGGTAAACCAGTCCAGACCTCTGATCTCTAAGTCAACTTTAAAGGTGGCTGGAATGCTCAAGCTCTGAATTATGTTCATGAACCATTGTGTTCATGAACCAAAATCGGAGGAGTCAAAGAGACAATGCATCAGTGATCTCTGTATTCTCTCTCTCATTTGTTTCATTCTCATGCCATAGATGATAGGGTTAAAGGTGGATGGGATGACCAAGTACAAGTCAGCTAACAGCACTTGGGTGTGCAAGGGCACTGCATTTTCCCCTAGCCAAGCCACATAGATGGATGCCATCCCAGGTAGATAGTACAGAGCCATGACCCCCACATGGGAGCCACATGTGCTTAATGCTTTCAACTGAGCATTCTTTGAGGAGAGACCAAACACTGCCTTAAGAATCAAGATATAGGAGGCAGCAATGAAGGCCACATCAGAAACCACAATAATGAAAGAACCAAGTAGACTGTAGAGACTACTGGACATAGGGTCAGCACATGCTAACTTGACCACAGCTATGTGCTCACAGTAGGAATGGAGAACCACAGAGGAGCCACAAAAGGGTAAATGACTCACCATCCAACTCAAGGGAGTCATAAATATGATTGCTCTGATGGTGACAGTCACACTCACTCCCAGTGTCACTTGAGGTGTGAGAATTCTCCTGTAATGTAGGGGCTTACAGATGGCCACATAGCGGTCAAAAGCCAGGGCAGGAGCAGCCCTGAATCCACAGCTGTTGCTGAATGGACAAAGTACATCTGGGTGAAGCAAGCATTGAAACTGATGGAGCTGTCTTTTGAGAAGAAGATGCTCACCATCTTGGGTACCACTGAGGAGGCCATAACAATGTCAACAGCAGCAAGAACACACAGGAAGCAATACATGGGTTCATGTAGAGTGGAATCCACCCAGATTACAGTCATAAGGAGAGTGTTTCCTAACAGAGCTATGGTGTACACAGCACTCAGTGAAATAGCCAGCCAAAGATGTGAAGACTGCAATCCTGGAATACCCACAAGGAAGAAGGTGGCAGGGGTGTCCATTGTGTGGTTGTAGGATGACCCCAGCATCACAAATGAGACAACGTTCCTGTTAAAAAATAAAATAATGATCTAATATAAGGATGCACGCCTGTAAGATTTGTTCCCATCAGTGGTTTTAGGAAAACCAGTAGTTTTAGGAAAACCTACTCTCAACAGGATAGTATTCTCAGGAGCTGAAAAGTAATATCTGATATTTTGGTCTGCCTTTCATCCTTCTCAATATCCTTTGCCTTAACTAATGTCTACACATTGTTCAAGATTAAGATCATGGTTCACTACCATTGGGAAGTCTTCTTTGCTGTCTCTTCCGCCCTTCACCACGCCCCCCCACCACCACCACCCCAATACTCAGGCAAAATCAGGCACCTTCTTCTGAGCTTTCATGGAATCTCTCATAGTGACTTCTGAGGGATTAAATTGATATTCTCTACCTATGACTATATTGTACACACTCAAATGTATGTCTCTTGTTTGTGGCCTTATATGAAGGGTGTGACTCACAGCTGCAATAGACACATCCTTTAAAAGAAAATGTGTATACTCAAATAATTAACAGTTTCCAAAGAATGAATGATAAATCAGAGAAAATTCGTCTTTTATCTCTGTATATTCAGGTACTACTCCTTAATGATTTTTAAATGAAAGAACTACTCAAGGTCAAACATGTCACATTTTTTTATCCTCAGTATTGTGCCTAGACAAAACATGAAAGAACCACTCTTATAGCTGAAGAAATATAACAGGTTAAAGAAAATAGGTCATAAATACCAACATTAACACATTCCATAGAAGATCATAAACTGCCTGGAAGTATATATAATCTCTACCTTCTTTGAACTTCAGCCTGGATTTCCTACTGAGCTAAGTTCAATTAATGAGTTAAATCATTACAAATAAAAGTTGGCACTACCTTGCAGAGGAAATCCTCTTTCATAAGTTTTTATGAATCTTCAATTCAGTTAACTTCCCTTTAATGATAAACTTTCCAGACTTTGCAGACAACAAGAAAACTTTATCCTGTACAAAATAAAGCACATTTTAACAAACATGATATATGTCAGTGCTATTTTTCAAACTACAGTATTCATAATCTGTGTATTTCTTCATTTATAAAATAAGACAAACATTCATCTCACACAAGACAGTTCAAATAACGTACATGAGATGAAGTATTTTATCCAAGGTCACTGAACAAATATGTGGTAGAGTTGAGGCTTAACTCCAAGTCTTTCCAACTGGGACTCCCTGCTGTCCATCCAGCCTAAGATTGACAGTCAAAAAAATAACTATGGATACTGACCCAAAAAAATGAGAGGCTTCACTCAACAGTTTTGATGTGACTAAGAGAGCTACTACTCTGCACTGCTAGAAAATGAGCTCCAACCCTTGTAGATTTCCACTTATTGCTGCACTCGCCCTCCATTGCCTCAGTCAGGTTAACACTTGAATCCTATAACATGTATTATCAAATAGCACATAACATGTAGTATCATGTATCACACAACATGTAATAATCTGGTTGGCAAAACCTGAGTATGAGAAATCAGCATTAACTACCATTCCATTCCTGTTATCTTTAGGATGGTTGGCTTCCGTGATTTTATATGTTTGGGCATGTGCACATATTCCCAGCCATATAAGAACACTCCCTGCAAGGACCTCTTCTTGCACTGGCGGTATTAGTCTGTCTTGTGAGACATTGGTTGAACTTCTTCAAGGAAACTCTAGTTTTTCTTTCCTCAGAATACAACATAAAAACTCTGCATACTTTTACGTGCCCCACTCAAAATGTGTTGTTGACCCTACATCATCAAGAAGCAGGGTAACAAAGTGGCAAAAACTTTTGGTTCCAGGCTCATAATCCCTAGGCTGAATAACCTACACTATCACTTGTTAGCCACTTTTTTATCAAACTGTATAACTCTAAAAGCCTTAATTTACTTATTAACAAGACTGACATAATAGTTGCTATAATAACAGAGATATGTTGACATTTAAATGAGAAGTTATATAAAAGCTATATAATAACAGATAAGGTGTTTTGACATTTAAATGAGAATCTATACAAAAGTGCTCAGCAGAATGCTTGGTTATTGGGTGCTCAATAAAATGTAGCTAATAATAAATGAGACCATGTTTCTTGCTTTAGTCCTATGGTTCGAGATTGTTCCAAATAGTATACTTAAATGGGTAAGTGTGTCTTGGAGACCACGATAAAAAAATTAAAAAGCAGTTCAACCTGCATTGCTGAAAACATTTCTCTTGTCCTCCCATGATCTATCAATGAAGATGTCTCACCCAGAGACTGTACACAGTTTTTCTAGTTTCACTGTGATAAGGAACTCACTGTTTGTTCCATTATAGGTCAGTTATCAAGTTTAATATTTTTCTCTTGGTTGATTGCTTTTTTTTTTCTTCATGACTTCTCTGTGCAAAGTCCTTCCTTACGTTTGCCTACAACTCATCACTAATATGACAGACAAAAATGGTTACCACTTCTGCTGGCCTATAACAGCTCTTGCCAAATTATAACCGGATTAAGAGTAGAGTGGAAGTAGGTATGATAAACATTACTTATCCAGGTTAAGTTGCTGCTTCAACTGCTTTTCCCATTGCAATCAGATCATTTCACTTCCTGAGGCCATGGAGATGTAGCTTGGTCTCAAATCTATACTCAGAGTCAAAAGGGTGGGCCAGATTTATTAAGTACAATTAATCTCCTTCCTCAAACCCTCATGGCCAAATAGTGTACCTCTCAAGGCCTCAGCCTAGTAGGCCACCACAGTAATTGGGTGGATTATATTGACATAACATTAATTATGCATAGCCCAAGACCCATTTTTTAGGTATTCAGGTAATCCTAAATGAAGGGTGCTTATTTTCTAAGGCTTATGAGTAGCCTATCTTAAACTATCACTTCCTGTAACTCTTATCAATGCAGGACTTTCAGAATGAGATAGTTGCCATATCCCTATCTTTTAATGTTCCTACTTGCCATTTTTAACTTCTAATCAAGGGACTGGCCCTTTCTGAATCATGGAATAGATCAGATTCATGAAATTCTGTGTTTGGTATCCCATCTGCTACAGTAGACATTTTCTCTGTTAACCAAGCACTAGATGAACACTCATATGGTTCTCCATCTTAAACCTGGGACACACATTTGCCCCTTCCAATTACCTCCTGCGGAGACTAGCACTGACTGACTCCACAACCCAGTTCCCTGCAGCAGCCTTGCAGGAAGACCTCAGGAGTTGGCTCAAAAGCCAAATTTCTGGAACACGAATGCAAATTGTGTTTCCTATAGAAACAAAGAAACCAAAAACAAAAACCCTAAACATATGAAATTCTATATCATGGAACCAACTCTACAAAGTAGTAAAGTGCACATCATATTCAGATCATATGAACCACTGGGTGAGACATCTTCAGTGAAAGATTAGGGGAAGACAAGGGAAAGCTTTTGAGGTGGAATGATGATGAAGATAGATAAAAAATATTCAGAAGTCCCTAAAACTATTATGTGTTCTGGATCCCACAGATTCATGGTTGAGAATTACTGTTGAAAGGTCAGAGAATCCAGAATGCCTACCCCCACTCACCTCTGATTCAGGATGTTCCTATCTTGTGTACTGTGTAATCCTGTGTAAATCCACCTTCCTTCTGAGGGCAGCCTCAGCTGATGCCCTAACCCCATAACTCTCTTCAACCTTGGCAACATCTAGTGTTGTATACTTTTCATGTCCCCGGCAGTGTTTTTATCTTCATTTACATTTCTTCTTAATTGACGCTGCTAGAGACTTACAAAGGTTATTGGTCTTTTCAAAAACAGGATATTGGGTGTGGTTTGTTGGTTGTTTCTTTTTAAAATTATCATTTCATTCAAACAATTGATACTGAAAATTTTCTTACTAAGATCAACAGTGATCAGCATCAAAACTCTATTGCCAATCAAGTGATTTCTTCCCATTCTTTGTTTTATTTGACCATTTCAGAGAACTTAACCATAGTGCCTCCTCCTTTATTTTTTAGTTAACTTTTTAAGGTACTATATGCATGTTGTAAAATGAAAAATCTCTGATGTACAACTTGATAAATTTTTCTAAGGTAAACACACAAACATATCACATAGGCACTATCTCAATCAAGAGACAGTCACAATGGCTTTCTGGCAGTTAAGAAATACTATTTTCAGAAAGCTCCATCCATATCTCCTAAGACATGTTTCCAGTCCTGCACTTTATTCTGCTTTCAATCTACAGAAACATTTACATGAAGGCCTGAAGAATCAGTCACTGAAAACTACTTTTGATAAGTAACTTAACTTCAATAACTAAATGATATGCAAGGATTTTTCATTTTATTAAAAGGATGAGGAATGAATAATTCAAATTAAAATTATCTTAAAGGTAAAAACACTAATGCATAACTCATTGGAATGGAACCTTTCTGTTTATGATAAACTGGCCCCTAACGTATCTCCTTTTCCCAGCCAAACATTCTCACAATCAGCCCTACTGCTTAGTTTCTTTTCTTATAACTTCTCTTGGTCCCATGATACTGTCTCTCTACCAACAGGAGGGTGGACTTACCCTTTCTGCTTTGGTCCAAAGTAATCTTATGTTTCCATTCCGTCTCCCACCTTTCCTATTTTCACGTCATTTCTATAAGGTCCTGGTATCAGTAGTACCCACCAGACTTGGCCAGACCTTTATAGTAGAACTGAGGACTTGTATCAGCCTATCTAGGGTAACCTGGCTTGGAGACTCCATCAGCCAAACACCAATCCCCAGGCCAGTTATCCACATCCCTGATGCTTTCCCTATTCAACTTTATCTGGAGGGTTGATGCCACTTAGAACATATTTCTTTCACTCAAACGAAGAAGAATTTAAACAGAACCCCTTGGGGAGGAGCAGAAAAAGCTACACAAAATGAAAGGTGAACAATAGGGTGTCATGGAGAGGTGTATTGTCCTTTCCAAAGACCTCTCCCATCAGGAGCCCTCCTTTCCCTTTGGCTACTCTGTCATTCTGTCTTTTCCCTGGGTACTTGCCTTCTCTTGGCCTCTTGCCCAGCAGACAAACACTGGAATTCCTCCAGTGACTTGTTTTGCTTTGTTCTCTGGCCCCTGGGGCTTCCCAGATTGCAGGAGGAGGCAGAGGCTTAGTGTTTGTTTCTTTAAGTCCTCAGAGGATACCTAAGTATTAGACTAAGAATATTGAGTACACACTGAAAAGGGCCAAGATTGGTAGAATTTGGAAGCCCTCTATATCTATATAAGAGGAACCCTAATAAATACTTTTCAAAAATATCTTATTCAATTTTCACAGCCTTCAGAAGTAAGTGCCATCATTACTTCTATATTTTATTTTTTATATTTTTTAAAATGTTTGAGTTATGGGTTATAAATGAGGATTTACTACATAAGTAAGTTGCATGTATGTAAAGTTTGGGCTTCTAGTGGGTCATCACTTTTCCTCTTAGTGGAAAAGAAAGTACATCAAAGGTCACCTAACCAGTAAGCCAAAGAGTTAGACTGATTGATTGATTTACTATTTAGGAAGAATATTTATTTGATGCAGTCTCTTGGGGAAACAATTGGTTGTTTTTCATCAAATTGTGATGGAAGTTTGTGCCACCAATTCTACTTCAGGAATAAACACCAGAGCAAGAATTCACAAACTGCAGCCCATGGTCTATTTTTTTAAATATAAATTTAATTTATTTTAGATTCAGGGGTGTAAGTGTATGTTTGTCACATGGACATAGTGTGTAGTGGTAGGGATTGGTTTCAGGTGACTCATTCCCTAGATACAGAATATTATATCCAATAGACAATTTCTGAACCTTACCTTTCTCCACCCCTCCTCTCTTTTTAGTGTCTCCAGTGTCTATTATTTCCATTATTTTGGTCATTTAATTCCCGCATATAAGTGAAAACGTGATGTTTGGTTTTTTGTTTCTGAGTTACCTCATTTAGTATAATGTTCTCCAGCTCCATCCATATTGCTGCAAAGAATATGCTTTTTTTCCTTTCTTATCACTGAATAGTATTCCATGCTGTATATGTACCACATTTTTTTTTTTGAGTTGGAGTCTCACTCTGTCGCCCAGACTGGATGGAGTGCAGTGGCCGCTTCCAGCCACCACAGCCTCGACCTGCTGGGCTCCAGTGATTCTTCCGCCTCAGCCTTCCAAGCAGCTGGAATTACAGGCGCACGCTACCTCGTCCAGCTAATTTTTTTTTTTATTTATTGTAGAGATGAGGTCTTGCCAAGTTGCCAAGCTGGTCTCCCAAAGCGCAGGATTACAGGCTGAGCCACCAAGCCCGGCCACATTTTTTTAATCCAGCCAATCATTGCTAGGCACTTGGGTGCTTCCATAATTTTGCTATTACTTCCATAATATTGCTGCAATGAACACATGAGTACAGGTACATTTTTTATATAATGATTTATTTTTCCTTGGGTAGATCCTTAATAGTAGGAATGCTGGATCAAATGGTGATTCTATTTTTAGTTCTTTGAGAAATCTCCATACTGATTTCCATAGAGGTTGAACTAGTTTACCATCCTACCAACAGGATATGAGTGTTTCCTCTTTACCACAACTGTACTGTTACAGCTGAAGCAGGTGCTTATCCTTGCTGCCTAGAAAAACCAAAACTCACATGGTCATTATGATGGAGAAAAAGTTTAATATTGCAAAACAGTAAGCAGGAGAAAAATCTCTCAAATCTGCCTCCTCAAAGATTTGGAAGATAAGGTTTTTTCCAAGGAAATTTGATGGGCAGAGAGATGGGGGTTGTTGATTTGCTGATGATGTCATTGAGAGGTGTTGAGGTTGTCTTCCTGGGATCCTGTGACTGTCAGAGAATGTCCTGGTGCTCTGAGCCTCAGTAGGAGTTTAGATCTGCCAGAGTACTAAGTCTGAAAAAGATCTCAGATACCATTCTTAGCTTTTAAAATAGATGCTGTTTGAAAAACAATTCCCAGTCGGACTCGGTGGCTCAGTCTGTAATCCTGCACCTTTGGGAGACTGAGGTGAGTGGATTG
>NW_007253990.1:302412-306108 GCF_000164805.1 Carlito syrichta
CACCAAAAAGACCGGGAAGTTGAAAACAAACCTTGATCATCATTGGGTAATGCAGAGTATGAAATTATGTGTATGCTTGCATGTGTGTATCTGTATGTGCATGTGTTATATGTGTATGTACCACTGGAGTAAAGAAATATTGCTTCTAAATGAATTTATGGGATTCTCCAAGCAAGTCCCCAAAGCTCAAACTTATTTTAAAAGATTTGAAAGGGTCGGTGTACTCAAGTGAAAAATAAGCAAATCAATATTCAAAATTACCAAGTTTTAAAAAGAAATCAGCCGGGCATGGTAGCATATTCACATAATTCCGGATACTCGGAAGGGTGAGGCAGCAGTATCGCCAGAGCCCAGCAGGAGAGGCTGCGGTGGCCAGGAGCGGCCACCGCACTCCAGTCTGGGCGACAAAGTGAGACTCCAACTCAAAAAAAAAAAGAAAGAAAGAAAAACAATTCCCTTGACCATCAGGTACCACCCACTCGCCCTGAGTCATTAAAAAGGCAGCCCAGCCGGGCTCGGTGGCTCAGCCTGTAATCCCAGCACTTTAGGAGGCTGAAGTGAGTGGATTGCCTGAGCCCAAGGGTTTGAGACCCACCTGGGCAATTTGGCGAGACCTCATCTCTACAATTAAAATTAAAAAAATTAGCGCATCCCTGTAGTTCCTGCTACTTGGAAGGCTGAGATGGAAGGATCGCTGGAGCCCAGCAGGTCGAGGCTGCAGTGGCCGGGAGCTTGCCACTGCACTCCAGTCTGGGTGACAGAGTGAGACTCCAACTCAAAAAAAAAAAAAAATGCAGCCCAGGAGAAAAGCATAGAGGGATGTGGGGTTCCTGAGGATCAAAGCTGCTTTTGTCTTTCAATGGCTCCTTGTCTTCTCAAGCAGTTTCAACTCCACTATTTATGAATGAATATGTTGATCAGACTTGCCCCTGCCCCAAGGGTCAGGACATGAAGGTAATTTTTTATGGTAGTTTCAACATCAACATCTTTTGTTCTTTGACTTTTTAATAATAGTGCTCTGACAAGTGTAAAATAATATCTCACTGTGGCTTTAATTTGCATTTCTTTGGTAATTAGTGATGCTGAGCATTTTTTCATATGTGTCTTAGCCATTTGGGTGTCTTCTTTTGAGAAGTGTCTATTCATGTCTTTTGCCCACTTTTTGATGGGTTGTTTGTTTCATGTTGAGTTTCTGAGTTTCTTGTAGATTTTGGACATTAGTCCTTTGGTGCACAATTTGCAAATATTTTCTCCTCTTTTGTAGGTTGTCTATACACCCTGCTGATTATTTATTTTTCTGTGCAGAAATATTTCAGTTTAAGTAAGTTCCATTTGTCATAAATTCTTTGCTTTCGCTTAGACCAGTGTCCAGAAAAGTGTCTCCTAGATTTCTTCTAGGATTTTTATAATATCAGGTATTACATTTAAGTTTTAATCCATCTTGAGTTAATTTTTATATATAGTGAGTGGTAAAGGTCAAGTTTCCTTCTTCTGCATATGACTAGCCAGTTTTCCCAGCACAATTTATTGAATAAGGTGTCTTTTTCCTGTTGTTTATTTTTGTTGGCCTTGTTGAAGATCAGTTGGTTGTAAGTATGTGGCTTTATTTTGCAGTTCTCTATTCTGTTGCATTGATCTATTCAGCATTCTTATACCAGTACCATGCTGTTTTAGTTACTTTAGCTTTGTGGTATAATTTGAAGTCAGGCAATGTGATCCCTCTACATTTGTTCTTCTTACTTAGGACTGCTTTGGCTCTTCCGAATCTTTTTTGATTCCACATAAACTTTAAGTTTTCTGTGAAAAATATTTTTCTATGAAAAATATTTTTGGTATTTGATAAGGAATACATTTACTCTTCCAGTTTATGAGCATGGGTTGTTCTTCCATTTATTTGTTTCATCTACAATTTATTTCATCAGTGTTTTGTAGTTCTTCTTGTAGAGATCTTTCACTTTCTTGGTTAGGTGTATTCCTAGGTATTTTTATTTCTTTGTATGTGGCTAGGGTAAATGGGATACAGTTCTTTATTTGGTTCTTGGTTCGAGTGTTATTGATGTATAAAAATGCTACCGATTTTCGCACATTAATTTTTGTACCCTAAGACTTTACTGAAGTTATTTATCAGGTCTAGAAGTCTCTGGGAGTAGTCTTTAGGGTTTTCTAGATATACAATCATGTCATCAGCAAACAGGGACACTTTCTCTCCCTCCTTGCTGATTTAAATGTCCTTTATTTCTTTCTCTTGTCAGATTTATCTTGCTAGGACTTCCAGTATGATGTTGAATAGGAGTGGTAATGGTGGACATCACCTGTGTTCTAATTCCAGAGAGGAATGTTTTCAGCATTTCCCCATCAAGTATGCTGTTGACTGTAGCTTTGTCATATATGGCTCTTATTATTTTGAGATATGCTCCTGTGATGTCTAGTTTGTTGAAAATTTTTGATCATGAAGGGATATTGAATTTTGCCAAATACCTTTTATGCATCTATTGAGATGATCATATGGTTTTTGTTTTTACTTCTATTTATGTGGTGGATCACATTTATTGATTTGTGAATATTGAACCATCCTTGCATCACTAGAATAAAACCCACTTGGTTGTGATTATTTTTTGATATGCTGTTGAATTTGGCTTGCTAGCATGTTGTTCAGGATTTTTGCATCTATATTCATCAGGGATATTGAATTATAGTTTTATTTTTTGTGTATGTCCTTGCCTGTTTTTATATCAGTGTGATACTGGTTCTGTTGAATGAGTTATGGAGAAGTCCTTCCTCCTTGACTTTTTTAAAATGGTTTCAGTAAGATTGGTGCCAGTTCTTCTTTGTACAACTGATAAAATAAGGTTGTGAATCCATTGGCCTAGAATTTTTTTGTAAAATTTTTAAATTGAGGACTTCCAGCAAGATGGCAACGGGGCAACCTGGTCTGTGAAACCCTCTGCAAAGGAGAACTGCAGTGGGTCTCTGGCTCTAGCCCCAGGGGCTGCAGACCCCAAAATCTCAGTCTGCTCTTCATATGGAGCTCGGCCGTTTTCACCGCTGGGACATCGCAGCAGACTGGACAGCCACTGCAGCGCAGATGCTGCTGCCGCCACCGCCACCATTGCAGCCACAGCCACCACAGCCACCGCCAGTAGCACATCACACCACCCAGGCTGGAGGCGATCCACAACTTCAGTCCTTGAAGCCCCTTCAGGAAGATCTGTTGGAATCGCTGCCACCTATCCCGCAACCGAGATGTCCTGCCCGCTGTGAGTCCCCTGCCTGTGCCCTGAGGCAGGCATCCAGCTCCAGTCTCTGTTGGTTCCTGTCTGGTCCCACCCCTTCTGGGGCGAGCAGCTGAGATAGCACCACCTGCTGGCGATTCAAGGTAACAACACCGAAATGGGAGAAACAAGCTTGAAAAAGACATAGGGCAGAGTGGTGAACGGAGGGTGATCTGAACTGTCCTTCACAGCAGACCAGGGGCAACTGACCCTAACTGCAAACTAATTTACCTGCTTGAAAAGAGAGCTAGAAATCAGAACTAAAAGGACATTGGAGTTAAACAAAAAGTCTCAGAGTGTGCTTCATTGTTTCTGTTAGTTTAATGACAATTATATTCCTACTGTATTGTTCCTTTTTTCACCATTTTCCTTTTCTTCTCTTTTCTTCTTTCTGTAAACCATATCTTTGTATAGAGGAACAGCA
>NW_007253990.1:306134-308330 GCF_000164805.1 Carlito syrichta
GGACAGATTCCAAGGCAGTGGGAAGTGGGTTCCAGATTATCCACACATCTGTCAGCGAATGCCAGGACCTGCAGATAGATTTTGAATCACAGCTCCACATTAAGTAAATCTCAAAACTGCAAAAAGAACCACCCCCAACCTACAGCGCAATTTCAGAATTGAACAAAGTAAGAGGACACACATAAAGAATATGAGACTGGACAAACAGAAGTAAACCAATCCCTTTATCCCTGAATAACAGAACTAAAGAAGACGGTGACATGGAGGGAAGGTAAAAATAGGGAGGGGGGTAAAACCACACAAATGAAGAAAAATCAAAAGAAGAATATAGGTCTCACACAGAACCCTGGAGATCAGACACTGAGAAAACAGATTCTGGAACACAAACAATGAAGAGCCCCCAGAATGGCTGGTCACATGCAACAAACGAAGACATCAAGACATTAATGGAGAAAATTTTAAAAATTGAGGAGAGACAAGAGGAAAATAGGAAGGAGCTGATGTCAGAAATAACAGCAGTAAAGAATACTGTGATGGAAATGAATAACAGACTAATAAGCATGGAAAGCAGATTTAGCCAAGCAGAAGACAGAATCTCAGAGCTCGAAGACCAACACAGAACTAACCCAAACTGTCAAAAGCATAGAAAAGAAGCTCAAAAAGACAGAACAAAACCTGCAAGAGATGAATGATTGGGCTTCCTGAGGCAGAGAGAGAAACAGAAACCACACTGAAACAAACATTTCATGAAATCATTCAAGAAAACTTCCCTCACCTCATCAAGGATGAAAAAATTCAAACACAAGAGATTCAGAGAACCCCTGCAAGAAAACAAATGAGAAGACCAACTCCCAGGCACATAATAATTCACCTAAACAAAGTAGCTATAAAAGAAAAAATCCTAAAGGCAGCAAGAGAAAAAGGCCAGACTACCTACCAGGGAAGACCAATTAGAATAGCAGCAGATTTATCCACAGAAACCCTTCAGGCCAGGAGAACCTGGAGCCCTATCTTCGCAGTTCTAAAAGATAAACAATTTCAACTAAGAATAACCTACCCAGCCAAATTAAGCTTCATTAGTGAGGGAGAATTGAAATCTTTTCCAGATATCCAATCCCTAAGAACCTACGCTGCCACCAGACCACCTCTACAAGAAACACTTAAGAAAGTACTGAACACAGAAGAAAAAGGAAAAAGAACAACAACATTCTTCACAAGAGTACAGGCAAAAGATTAAAAACACACATGAGCCAACTGCAGAACCCAAAGAAAGACAACAAACAAACAAGAACAACTCTGTAAGAACCTTATGACAGGGATCAACTCTTGCATTTCAATTATTAACCTAAATGTGAATGGACTAAATGCATCGCTGAAAAGACATAGAACAGCAAAATGGATAAAATATCATCAGGCAACAATCTATTGCCTTCAAGAGACTCACCTCACTAGAAAGGACACCCACAGACTCAAAGTAAGAGGATGGGAAACAAACTTTCAGGTGAACAAAATACAAAAGAAAGGAGGAGTAGTGATCTTAATTTCAGACAAAATACCCTTCAAGCTATTAAAAATCAAAAAAGACACAGAAGGCCACTACATAATGATAAAAGGCTCAATCCATCAACAAGAAATATCTATCTTAAACAAATATACACCCAACATAGGTGCGCCAACTTTCATAAAGCAACTTCTAGGAAAACTAAAGAAAGATATTGACTCTAACACCCTCATAATTGGGGACTTTAATACCCCACTCACAACCCTAGACAGATCATCAGGACAAAAAATCAGCACGGAGATCCGGAAACTCAATGTGACTTTGGACCAAATGGACTTAACTGATACCTACAGAACACTCCATCCAAAGACCACAGAATATACATTCTACTCATCACCACATGGAACGTATTCTAAGATCGACCACGTAATTGGCCATAAATCAAGCATAAGCAAATTTAAAAGGACTGAAATTCTGCCATGCACCTTTTCGGACCACAGTGGAGTAAAAATAAACATTGACACCAACAAAGTCCCCCCAAAACCCACAAAGACATGGACACTAAACAGCATGATGCTAAATAACTCCTGGGTCAATGATGACATCAAAATAGAGATCAAAAGATACCTGGAAACAAATGAAAATAAAGAAAACATCTTACCAAAATCTCTGGGATGCCCTAAAAGCTGTAATAA
>NW_007253990.1:308712-310954 GCF_000164805.1 Carlito syrichta
CCTAGGTTGGAACAAGAAGAAATTGAGACCCTAAATAGATCAATAACAATCAAGGAAATCAACTACATAATAAAAAAACTCCCTACAAAAAAAAAAAACCCTGGTCCAGATGGTTTTCCAGTAGATTTCTATAAGATATTTAAGGAGGAGCTGATACCAATCCTACTGAAGGTATTCTAGGCAATTGAAAAAGATGGAACTCTCTCCAAATCATTTTACAAAGTCAACATCACATTGATACCAGTCAGGTAAAGATCCAACAAAGAAAGAGAACTACAGGCCAATATCTTTGATGAACATAGATGCTAAAAATTCCTAACAAGATCCTAGCAATCCGAATTCAGCAATACATCTCAAAAATCATCCATCATGACCAAGTAGGCTTCATCCCTGGGATGCAAGGCTGGTTCAACATTCGTAAAACCATAAATGTAATTAAATACATCAACAGATGTCAAAACAAAAACCACATGATTATATCATTTGATGCAGAAAAAGTTTTTGATAAAATCCAGCACCACTTCTTGATAAAAACCCTTGAACATCTAGGCATACGGGGAACATACCTCAAAATAGTAAAAGCCATCTATGAGAAACCCACAGCCAGCATACTCCTAAATAGACAAAAATTGAAACCATTTCCCCTGAAAACTGGAACAAGACAAGGATGCCCATCTCACCTCTCCTGTTCAACATAGTATTGGAAGTCCTGGCTTGAGCAATCAGAGAAGAGGAGGCAAACAGGGGTGTCCAAATAGGAAAAGAGGAAGTCAAGTTATCTCTCTTTCCAGATGATATGATCATGTTCCATGAAAACCCAAAAGAATCTGTCAAAAACCTCCTTACACTGATAGAGGACTTTGGCAAAGTCTCAGGATACAAAATAAATGTACAAAAGACAATTGCATTTCTCTACACCAATAACAAACAAACAGAAACCCAAATAAAAAACACAATTCCATTCACAATAGCCACAAAAAAAATGAAATACTTTGGCATCTTCCTAACCAGAGACGTGAAAGACCTTTACAATGAATATTACAAAACACTGCTCAAAGAAATCAAAGATGACACAAACAAGTGGAAAAATATCCCATGCTCATGGATTGGAAGAATCAACATTGTGAAGATGTCCATCTTACCTAAGGCAATCTACAAATTCAATGCAATACCCATCAAATTACCAGCAACATTCTTCTCAGACCTAATAAAGACAACACAGGAATTCATATGGAAACACAAATGTCCAAGAATAGTCAGAATAATCCTCAGCAAAAAAAAAAAAAAAAAAAAGCAGATGGTATCACATTACCAGACTTCAAACTTTACTATAAAGGTACAATCATCAAAACAGTTTGGTATTTGTATAGGAACAGGCATCTAGATCAATGGAATAGAATTGAGATTCCAGAAGCAAAACATCAATTTCTCAACCAACTCATCTTCAACAAGGCCTCCACCACCTACCACTGGGGAGAGGAGAACCTATTCAGTAAATAGTGCTGGGAAAACTGGCTGACCACATGCAGAAGATTGAAACAGGACCCCTATCTATCCCCATGCACAAAGGTTAACTCCAAATGGATCAGAGACCTAAATGTAAAACCTCAAACCATAAGAACCTTAGAAAATGAAGGAAATTCCCTCATGGAAATCGGAACTGGCATCCAATTCCTGAACAAAACCCAAAACCCACAGGTCATAAGAGAGAAGATAGACAAGTGGAGCCTTCTTAAACTGACAAGCTTATGTAAGGCCAAAGAAACCATCAACAGAGCAGGGAGACAGCCTACAGACTGGGAAAAAGTATTTGCCAACACCAGGTCTGACAAAGGCTTAACATCCGGGATCTACAAGGGACTCAAACGTGCTGAAAAGAAAAAAACAAGCGACCCCATTATAAAATGGGCAAAAGATATGAACAGACACTTCACAAAAGAAGACATTCGAGAAGCCAACAAACACATGAAGAAATGCTCTACCTCACTAATCATCAGGGAGATGCAAATCAAAACCACACTGAGATACCACCTAACTCCAGTCAGAATGGCAATTATCAACAACTCAAAAAATAACAGCTGCTGGAGAGGGTGTGGCGAAAAGGGAACACTTCTACACTGTTGGTGG
Source organism: Carlito syrichta (assembly GCF_000164805.1). NCBI lineage: Eukaryota > Metazoa > Chordata > Mammalia > Primates > Tarsiidae > Carlito > Carlito syrichta. The sequence goes on from NW_007253990.1 coordinate 310,840, forward strand.
GAGTGTAAACTAGTGCAACCTCTGTGGAAAGCAGTGTGGCGATTCCTAAAAGCTCTAAAAATTGACCTTCCATATGACCCTGCAATCCCCCTACTGGGAATATACCCTGAAGAAG
>NW_007253990.1:311351-336939 GCF_000164805.1 Carlito syrichta
AAGAAAGAAAGAAAGAAAGAAAGAAAGAAAGAAAGAAAGAAAGAAAGAAAGAAATTTTTTGAAATTATTATTACTAATTTAATGTCATTGCTGATTGTTGATTTATTCAAGGTTTCTATTTCTGGTTCAATCTTGGAAGGATGTATGTTTCCAGGAGTTTATCCATATCTTCTTGGTTTTCTAGTTTGTTGCCTTGAGGTGTTCATAGTAGCATCTGATAATTCTTTGTATTTTTGTGGTATCAGTTGTAATGGCACCTCTGTAATTTTTTCATTGTATTTATTTGAGTCTTCTCTCTTTTTTTCTTGGTTAGCCAAGCTAAAGATCTGTCAATTTTGTTTATCCTTTTGGAGAGCCAACTTTTTGAGTAATTTATCATTTTTGACTTTTTTTGTCTCAACCTCATTTATTTCTCCGATCTTTGTTATTCCTTTTCTTCTGCTAGCTTTGGATTTAGATTGTTCTTGTTTTTCTATCTTCCTGCTTTTCCTTGAGATACAAGGTTAAGCAGCTGATTTCAGATCTTTGAGTATCTGTCTAGTGATGTCAGTGGGGTAGTTAAGTCCCCCACTATTATTGTATTTCTATCATTATATTTTCTAAGTCAAGTGGTATTGGTTTCATTAATTTGAGTGATCCAGTTTTGAGTGTGTACATGTTTAAGACAGTTAAATCTTCTTGTTGAACTGCAAATTTATCATTATATAATGCCCTTCTTTGACTTCTTTTTTCTGTTGGTGGGTACTTTTGTTTTCTATTCACATGATATATCTTTTTCCACCCATTTCTTTGAGTATGTGGCTGTCTTTGACCAGTAGGTGGGTCTCTTGTAGGTATCAGATGGTTGGGTCTTGTTTTTTATCCAGTTTGCCACTCTGTATCTTTTAAATGGGATGTTTAGGCCATTTATGTCCAGGGTTAATATCAATATTTGAGATTTTGTACATGCCATAGTGTTGTAACCCAGTTGCCTTGGGATTTCAAATGCATGGCTGTTTTATAGGATCTGCTAACTTTGTGCTTATGTGGTCTTTTAGAATAGCAAGTGTCATCTTTTTATTTCCATGTTTAGAACTCTGTTGAGCATCTCTTGTAGAGCCAGTGTAGTGGTGACAAACTCCCTTAGTGTTTGTCTGGAAAGAACTTTATTTCCCTTCATTTATGAAGCTTAGTTAGACTGTATATAAAATTCTTGGCTGGCATTATTTTTCTTTAAGGAAGTTGAAAATAGGTCCCCATTCTCTTCTGACTTGTAGAGTTTCTGCTAATAAATATGCTGTTAATCTAACATCCTTCCTTTTATAAGTGATTTGATGCTTCTCTCTAGCTGATTTTAGGATATCTTCTGTCACATTGACTTTAGAGAATCTGACAAATATATACCTTGGTGAGATTCTTCTTGCAATATATCTTGCAGGAATTCTTTGAGAGTTTTATTTCTGGATGTCTGGCTCTTTCTTGAGATTAGGGAATTTTTCTTGAATTATTTCCTCAAATATGTTTTCCATACTTTTTATTTAATTTCTTCTCCCTCTGGAATGCCTATGATTCATAGATTTGGTTGCTTTATATAATCCCATATTTTTCAAAGGCTTTGTTTATTCTTTTTAATTCTTTTTCTTTATTTATGTCTGACTGATTTAATTCAGATGAACTGTTTTCCAGTCCTGTGCAATTCTTCTTCTTCTTTTTTTTTTACTTGATCTAGCTATCTGATAAAGCTTACAACTGTGTTTTCTATCTCCTTCAATGAGTTTTTTAGTTTTTGGTTATTTTTTTTAATGTTGTCAATTTCTCCTTTCACATCCTGAATTGTTCTACTGATTTATTTGTGTTGGTTATCAGCTTTCTCTTGGATTTTATTGAGCCTCTTTATGATCAGTATTTTGAATTCCTTATCAGACATTTCAGATGTTTCATTTTTGTTAAGGTTCATTGTTGAAGAGTTAGTTTGCCCCTTTCGAGAAGTAATACTCTGTTTTTTCATACTTTCAGTTATTTCTCTGGTTCTTTCACTCTGGAAGTTTCTCATGAACTATGGTGACTAGTCTGCATGAGTTCTTTGGATATAGACATTCTGTGTGTGTACACTTTCCTGGTTGTTGGTTGTAGTAGTGATGTAGTGGGCATGTGGACTGGCTCACTGCCTCCTGTGGGGCTGGGGTGGCAGGCATCTCATGAAGTTTATCTTATCTCTCAGTGGTGTGCACTGATGTCAGCAAATTTACTGTTGTAATATTCAACCTCCAGGCCAGCAGGTGGCACCTATGATAAGAGCTGTCTACTGCTGATGTGAAAAGGTATGTGCTTGATCCTTGTTTATGGGGAGAAGCTCTCTATTGTCTCAGACAGCAAGTTGATCTATAGAGTGCACAGTGGTCTGAGCTCTCAATTAAGCCCTACAGGGGGAGAACCAAGATAGGAAGGGCTAGACTAGGCAGGCCCACCTACAGGTCCACCGAGGGCAGGCACAAGCACCAGCTCTGAGTCAGGATCTGGTGTGCAGCTTCCAAGTGCCCAGAGATGTACCCTGGCATGGTGTTGGAGGATCTCTTCTGTCCCAAGTTCTCTGCTCAAGAAGGGGAAGGTGGTCTAAACTCCTAATATAGAAGAGTGAGAACTCCAGCTACCTGGGGATATGTCTGAGCATTGAGCAGAAAGAGTGTCACAGAACCGGTACTCAACTCCTGGAAGGAAGGGCAGCTCAGGCTTCTAATCTACATGTGTATGCATGAGTGTGTTAGATAACTAGGAATATTCATCAGTGAGGAGAAGATAAGCTGCTTCTGTAACTATCGTAATGAGTTATTTGCAATTGATACTCAAACTCCTATTGCAGAAGAACATGTATTACACTGGACTGGTGAAATGCCTAGGAGTGGGGCAGGAGGTCGCTACCCCAGTAGGATCTTTGCACAGGAAGCAAGGGGGTGGATTTCAGATTTCTAGACCATAACAGGTTTATGCCCAGGTGTGGGGCAGAGGGAGTACCACTGCACCATGTTCTTAGTGTAGAAAGAGAGTGGGAGGTGGGGAAGATGTCAGCCAAGTCAGTAGGACTATGTGAGTCCCTGTGTGAGTGAGTGAGTGTATAGAAAATTTTGTGTATGTGCTGGTGAGTGAATGGGTGTGTGAGTGACTGACTGAGTGAGGACTAGGGAGCTAGCAGTCAGGGCTCTCCTGGTGCATTGGCTGGTGCCACAGCATCTGGGCTTGGACTCTAGCAATTCCTGGTATGCAGAAGCCAAGCACCATTTTCTCTTTCTTTTTTTTTAAATCAACAAACCCTCCCTGGCAAGAAAACACTGAGAGAGACTATCTAAGTGGGGCTCTTGAGCAGGTGGCCAGGTCCCTTGTGCAACAGCAGGTGCTGCAGCTTCTCTGCTTTGTCCCTGGCTCTTCCCAAGTAACAGAAGTGGAGCACCATTGTTTTTTCAAAACAGACAGAAGTTTTTCTTTGGAAAAGTGGCAGGGAGACTCTATTGCCCCAAGTACTCCCTCACTACTGAATAGGGAGAGAGACTGCTCTAGGCTTTGCCTCATTACTTCATCACCTTGCAGGGCTCCGCAAAGGGCTGCAGATGGAGTCCAGAGGCAAGTTCCCATGGAAGAAGACAAGAGAGGCACCCCACCACCATTCTGAAGGTGGGCAGGAAAGTGCTCTGACTTGCTCATCACAGACCAACAGATCTGATCTCTGTGACTGGAGGATCAACTACTCAGGGCCTGATCGTGGCCCAAATGGAATATCCTAAGAGCACAAACTTCAGAGAGACCTGACGAATGCTGAGTTCCAGGTGCCCCACCCCCTACCTTGATCCAACTGTGGGACAAAGGGTGTGACCAGAAAAGGAGGAGAAAGAACCCCAAAGAGATCAGTGCACCCCAATCCCCACTTTATTCGAATTTTTAAAACTACAGGAGACAGCAAAGCCTCCTATCCACCATTCTATTTCATAATAGAACAAATCCAGAGCCCAGATCAGGGAAGAATAGAGGTCTGAGCAAATGTCAGAAGGGAAAGCCTTTCCCACTGGAACTGAATAACAGAACTAAAGAGAAAAATAAGAGATGTGTCACAAATGAGGAAAAACCAAAGGAAGACCTCAGGCAATTTCAAATATACCAGAGACAAAACTCCTGAAAAATCAGACCTTGGTGTCCAAACAATGGAAGTCACCAAAGACTGTCCCTGGAATATGACAGGTATTAGGGAATGGTTGGAAAGAGTGAATAGGACTCAAAAAAGGCAAGACGCAATATGAAAGAACTTGTAATAGAGATTTTGGCAATAAAAAATTTCATCGAAGAAATAAATAACAAACCGGGCTCAGTGGCTCAGCCTGTAATCCCGCGCCTTTGGGAGGCTGAGGTGAGATTGCCTGAGCCCATGGGTTCGAGACCCACCTGGGCAGCAAGACCTCATCTCTACAATAAATCAAAAAATCAGCCAGGCATGGTAGCACACGCCTGTAGTTCCAGCTACTTGGAAGGCTGAGGCAGAAGGATCACCGGAGCCCAGCAGGTCAAGGCTGCGGTGGCCGGGAGCAGCCACTGCACTCCAGTCTGGGCAATAGAGTGAGACTCCAACTCAAAAAAAAAAAGAAAGAAAGAAATAACAAGATGACAACATGGAAAGCAGAATTAATCTAGCTGAAGAAAGAATTTCAGAACCTGAAGATCAGAACATAGAATTAACCCAATCTGTAAAAAACATAGAAAGAAGACTCAGAAAGAAAGAACAAAGCCTGTAAGAGATGTGCAATTATATCAAGAGGCCAAACCTATGCCTGATTGGTATCCCAGAAGAAGAAAGGGAAATGGAGAACAACTTGGAGCAAGTATTCCAGGAAGTAATCCAAGAAAACTTTCCCTATCTCACCATGATGTGACTAGCCAAGCACAAGAGATACAGAGAACCCCCAAAAGACATCAAATGAGAAGACCAACACCTAGACACATAGTAATTAGCCTACACAGAGTAGGCACAAAAGAAAAAATACTAAAGGCAGCAAGAGAGAAAGGTCAGACTATCTACCAGGGAAAACCAATCAGAATAGCAGCAGACCTATCAGCAAACACTACAAGCAAGAAGGGACTGGAAGCCTATATTCAAAGTCCTCAAAGAAAAACAATTTCAATCAAGAATTTCCTATCCAGCCAATCTCAGCTGCATCAGTGATGGAAAATTAAAATCCTTCCCAGACATCCAATCTCTAAGAGATTATGTAGCTTCCAGACCAGCTCTACAGGAGTCACTTAAAAGGACATTAAACACAGAAGAAAGAAGAAAAATATTGACCACACACTTTCTAAGAGAACAGCAGAGCACAGAATCAGCAGAGAACACAGCGCAACAAGAAACTTGAAAACACACACATACATCAAGTCCAAAGCCAAAAGAAAACAAGCAAACAAAGGAAAAACCTTATAAGAACAGCATGATGGGGATAGACAACCATATTTCAATAATCAGCCTGAATGTGCATGGACTAAATGCACCACTGAAAAGACACAGAATGGTCAGTTGGATAAGAAACCATGACCCAATTATTTTCTGTATCCAGGAGACTCATCTCACTTCAAGGGATGCACACAGACTCAAAGTTAAAGGTTGGAAAATGCGTTTCTAGGCTAATGGATCACAAAAAGAAAGCAGGAGTTGTGATCTTAATATCAGACAAAACAACATTTAAGCTATCAAAAATTTTAAAAGATGCAAAAGGACACTATATAATGATAAAAGGTTCAATTCATCAACAAGAAATATCCATCCTAAACATATACACACCAATACAGGAGCACCAGCCTTTATAAAACAACTACTAAGTAAACTAAAAAAAGATATTGACTCTAACACTATTGTAGCAGGGGACTTGAATACCCCCACTGACAGCCCTAGATAGATCATCGAGGCAAAAAATCAACAAGGAGTTCCAGAACCTAAACTTGACACTCGACCAAATGAACTTAATAAGATACCTACAGATTATTCCACCCAACAACCACAGAATATACATTCTACTCATCACCACATGGAACATACTTCAAGATTGATCACATCCTTGGCCATAAATAAGCATAAACAAATTCCATAAGGTTGAAATCTTGCCATGCATATTCTCAGACCACAGTGGAATAAAAATAAATATCAACACCAACAACATTTCCCCAAAGTCCACAAAGACATGGACACTAAATAGCATGATGCTGAACAACGACTGGGTCAACACTGAAATCAAAGCAGAAATTGAAAGCTTCCAGGAAACAAATGAAAATGAAGAAACATCTTATCAAAACCTCTGGGATGCCCTGAAAACAACTCTCAGAGAGGAATTTATATCTCTATAAACACACATCAAGAAAACGGAAAGATCAGAAGTTGAGAGCCTAACAAATCCACCTAAGGGAGCTAGAAAGAGAAGACCACCAAAACCCCAGCTTTAGCAGAAGAATCCAAATCACAAAAATAAGAGCCCAAATACAGGACATAGAAGACAAAAATATTATAGAAAACATCAACAAAACAAAAAGTTTGTTCTTGGAAAGTGTTAACAAGATTGATTGGCCCCTAGCCAGAATGACCAAGAAAAAGAGAAAAAAATCCCAAATAAACACAATCAGAAATACAAAAGATCAAATCACAACTGACCTTGAAGAAATACAAAAGATTATCAGAGATTACTATGTACACTTGTATGGAAACAAATTTGATAACCTAAATGAAATAGAGGACTTTCTGGCGTCACACAACCTCCCCAGGTTGAAACAAGAAGACATTGAGACATTAAATAGACCAATAACAACCCAGGAAATTGACCCTGTCATACAAAAAACTACCTACCAAAAAAAGCCCTGGACCAGATGGCTTTCCAGCAGAATTCTACAAAATGTACAAGGAGGAGCTGTTACTAATCCTACTGAAAGTAGGCCAGGCAATTGAAAAAGATTGAATTCTCCCCAAATCATTTCACAAAGTTAACATAACCTTGATACCCAAACTGGGTAACGATCCAACAAAAAAAGAGAACTACAGGCCAATATCCCCTATGAACATAGATGCAAAAATCCTCAACAAGATTCTAGCAAATTGAATCCAAAAACACATTTCAAAAATCATCCACTATGACCAAGTAGGCTTCATCTGCAGGATACAGGCCTGGTTCAACATTCACAAGATCATAAATGTCATTAAATACATCAACAGATATAAAAACAAGAACTTCATGATTATCGCATTAAATGCAGAAAAAGCTTTTGATAAAATCCAGCATCACTTCTTGATAAAAACACTCAAATGCCTAGGTATAGAAGGAACATACCTCAAAATAGTAAGTGCCAACCGCAATAAACCCACAACTCACATATTGCTAAATGGACAGAAACTGGAAACATTTTCCCTGAAAACTGGAACAAGATAAGGCTGCCCACTCCCACCCCTCTTGTTCAATATTGTGTTGGAAGTCCTAGCTCAGGCAATTAGACAAGAGAAGGAAATCAGGGGTATTCAAATAGGAAAAGAGGAAGTAAGTTATCCTTCTTTGCTGATGATATCATCCTAAACCTTGAAAATCCAAGAGAATCTGTAAAAAACCTGCTTGCACTGATAAAGGACTTTGGCAAAATCTCAGGTACAAAATAAACATGTAAAAGACAGTTGTATACCTATACACCAATAACAAGCAGGCAGAGAGTCAAATAAAAAGCACAATCCTATTAACAATAGCCACACAGAAATGAAATACCTTGGCATCTTCCTAACCAGAGAAGTGAAAGAACTTTACAATGAGAACTACAAAACGCTACTCGAAGAAATCCAAGAAGGCACAAACAAATGGAAAAAATCCCATGCTCATGGATAGGAAGAATCAACATTGTTAAAATGTCCAGCCTACCAAAGGCAATCTACAAATTCAACGCAAAACCCATTAAGTTACCAACATCATTCTTCTCAGACCTGGAAATGACAATACAGAAATTCAGATGGAAACATAAAAGACCACGAATAACCAAAACAATCCTTAGCAAAAGAAAGAAAGCAGGAGGTATCACACTTCCAGAATTCAAATTTTACTATAAGGCTACAGTAATCAAAACAGCCTGGTATTGGTACAAGAGCAGGCACATAGACCAATGGAACAGGATAGAGATTCAGAAGCAAAGCTTCAAGTAATCAAAACAGCCTGGTATTGGTACAAGAATAGGCACATAGACCAATGGAACAGGATAGAGATTCTGAAAGCAAAGACTCAATTCCTCAGCCAACTCATCTTTGACAAAGCCTCCAACAACAACCACTGGGGAGAGAAGAACCTATTCAGTAAATGGAGCTGGGAAAACTGGCTGACCACATGCAGAAGATTGAAATAAGACCCCTACTTTCACCATACACAAAAATTAACTCTAAATGAATCAAAGACCTTAATGTAAAACCTCAAACTATAAGAAACTTAGAAAATGTAGGAGACACCCTTATGGAAATTGGAACTGGCAACCAATTCCTATTCAGAACCCTGAAGGCCAATATCTTAAGAAATAAGATAGACAAGTGGGACCTCATCAAACTAATGAGCTTCTGCAAAGCAAAAGAAACCATCAAGGGAGCAGGGAGACAACCCACAGAATGGGAAAAAATATTTGCCAACTGTTATCTGACAAAGGCCTAACATCTAGGATCTACAAGGAACTCAAATGCGCTGAAAGGAAAAAGCAAAGACATGAATAGACACTTCTCAAAAGAAGATATACAGACAGTCAACAGACACATGAAAAAGTGTTCAGCCTCACTCATCATCAGAGAAATGCAAATCAAAACCTCACTGAGATACCATGTTACCCCAGTAAGAATGGCCATCATTAATAAGACAGACAACAACAGATGCTGGCGAGGATGCGGAGAAAAAGGAACGCTTCTACACTGCTGGTGGGAATGCAAACTAGTGCAACCTCTTTGAAAGGCAGTGTGGCGATTTCTGAAAGCACTAGAAATTGACCTTCCATATGACCCAGCAATTCCCCTATTGGGAATATACCCGGAGGAACTAAAATCATTCTACAAAAAAGATACCTACACATGTATGTTTGTTGCAGCTCAACTCACAATAGCAAAAGCATGGAACCAACCATGTTGTCCATAAAAGTTGGACTAGATAAAGAAAAAGTGGTACATATACACAATGGAATATTATGCAGCCATACAGGACAAATATATGGACTTTGCAGCAACTTGGATGGATTTGGAGTCCACCATACTCAGTGATCTATCACAGAAACAAAGAAGAGAGTAACATATGTTCTCACTCATAAACAGACCTTGAACAATTATAATACTGTAAGAAAGCATTTGGCAGTAATGGGAAACTGTCACGGGAGAGTGGGATTGGCAGTTGAGGGAAACTGCTAGGGGAGGGAGGGGTATACCTCATCAACAAGGGTAACTGCATAATCAATATTTGTATACCTAACCCTGAATTGTACCCCACATCATTATAATTAAAAAAAAGAGAGACTGGCAAGTCAAGGTTCCATTCTGAAGAGTAGGTGTGTTGAAAAGTGTAGGCATGTCTGGATGTGGAGCCCACCAGTGTCTTTGCTCGAGGAAGGAGGGGCAGCTCAGGCTCCCTACTCCAGGAAAATGGGTGTACCAACTGCCTGAAAGTATGCCCTGGTGAGGAGCGAAGTGATCACTCTTATTAGATAGTTTTTGCAGTGTGGGGGCCCGGGGGGGAGGTGGGCAGCTTCAGTTGCTAATAGTGAATGCTGGTACACTGAATGTCTGGAATTATGTCTAATTGTGGATTGGGAGTGGGAGGAGGGCACTGATCCAACCAGGTAGGTGTGTTGAATGCTTAGGAATATGCTCAGACTTGAAGCAGAAGAATCCCCTCTTCTCCATCCCTGTGCTGGAGGGGCAGGGCAGCAATCCAGGTGGGCAGGTGTTCCACATGCCTGGGGAGATGCCTGGGTGTGGAGCAGTGAGAGCTCCTCCCCTTAGCAGGATCTCTGCACAGAAAGGGAAAGGGGCTTAGGCTTTTGATCCAGGTGAGTGGGTGCTCCGTGTGCCTGGGAATGGAGTGGAGGAGGCCACTCAGCTCCAGTTCCCTGCACAGGAGGGATTGGGAGGCTTAGGCTGCTGGCCCATGCAAGCAGAAGCACCAAATGCCTGAATAAGTGTCTGGCATGGATACCAAAAGAGGCTTCATTGCACAAGGATAACTGCACAGGAAACATGGGGCAGCTTAGGCTGCCAATCCAAGTGTGTAGAAATGGGACATGCCTTCTCTCTCATACTGGAGGGGCACACTTCCCTGACTAATTAGAGGGGCAGGCTGGATACCCCACAAAGATACATGGAGCCTGATTCCATGTCACAGAACTGACCCTGACTTCAGACCTCACTATGTGAAAGAAACCACCAGTTCAGGAACCCTCCTGCTATTCAGACTGCTGATTTGGGTGCAGAGGAGTGGGGTCCCTCCTGCTGGTCTCCTGCCACTGTAACTGCTTTTTCTGATGTGTGGAAATGGAGTCCCTCCTTTTCTTCAGTATTGCTGAGGCACGCTACCCCCAGCAAGTCCGGCAAGGAAGCTCAGGTTCTTAGCATTAGTACTTGCTGAACAATTCCGGGCTGTAAAACTGACCTTTGCTATGGGACCCACTGTTCATGAGAAAACACAGCTACAGCAACTCTCATACTGCTCAAGTTTCAAGTTCAGGAGTGTGGGAGTTGGGACCCCTGCTGGTCTCCTGTCATTTAGGCTGCAATAGTAGGTGCTCCTAAGTGTTGCTGGGGCACTTTACTGCAACTGCCCGGAGTGGCGGGCTGAGGTCCCCAAGAGTGAAACATGCAGATCGATACCGGGTCACAGATTTGACATTGCTTGTCAGTCTGGCTTCCCGGAAGGAAACACCGCTACAGCGACTCTCCTGCCACTCCAGGCCTGCGGCCGGAATGGGTCCAGTTCCAGCTCTAAACGCTGGGTCGTTCTCCAAGATCCCCACCCCACTCCAGCTGTCAGGGTCCCCTATCCTACTCCAGAGCAAATGCTACTTTCTCTGGATCGAAACCAAAATACCTGCAGAGGTCGCTGTTGCAGAGTCACCAATCTATGAAGGACTGTTTTTGGTCCTATGTCAATAATGGCGTTCTCCTTGTAGACCTGGATTTTGGAAAATGCCTGTGACTTTACCCAGAGCCTTTCTCTCCCACCAACTCTTGGTCTCCCCATGAGTCAGTTCCGGGGCCCAGGAGAAATAAAGCGGTCTCCTATGGTCTGGGTTAAACCTATCCCTAGTTGAGAGGTAGGCTCCAGAGGAAAATGTCCTATCCCTTCAGTTTATCCGGGATGCACTCACTTTCTCTACTCATAACAGTTTGTGGGGGCTGTCTGCCCATTTTCTCCTCTCTGTGATCTAGGGTGTGTGTTTTTTTGTTTTTGTTTTGTTTGTTTGTTGCCATTCTGATGCATACTTATTTTCCTTCTTGATTGGGGCTCATCGTGTTGATCTTTTCACACTATTTTGCTATTTTCAGGCAGATGAGGCATGCTGAAAGCTTCTAATATGCCATTTTTAAAATCATATTCCTCGGACTATTTGTCCAGGATTTAAATTCTCATAGTCATATTCATTTTACTTTGTTAGACAACTATTCACACTGATAATGTCCTCAATATCTCAAAGTCGATTTCACCCTTCTTTCCTTTTTCCTGGGGACTTGTGGTTGGCTCTGCTGGGCAAATATTTCTCATGACACTGTCTTATAAAATACTGTTTGAACAGGGAATAGAAATAGGATGTAGAGAGGCCAAGAAAGATGGGCATTTCAAACTAGAAGTACATGGACCTCAGCATAAAGGTATGAAAGGTCAAAATATTCTCCATATAAGGAAATATATCAAAGAGGGGTAGTTGAAAGAAAATGAAAATCCAGGATGCTAGAGGGGTTTAAAGATCATACATTAAAGGTCATGATTTATGTCTGGCATCATCTATGAGAAGGAATAATGTTGAGATATAATAGAGTTCTAATGACAAAGGATACATAAATAAATGGAAATATGAAAAATCAGGAGACAAGGCCTACATGCTCCCAGTTCTCCAAGTCTTCAGCACAGACTTAGTTATTCATGATGTGAACAGTCAGAGGCCTCTTGTCATCTTTCGTATTGGGGGGAGGGGTGTGTAGTGATAGAAAGAAGGGACTTTTTGCCTTCTTCAGCCAAACCTAGCACATTTCTAAAGACCAGGTGGATTTAGGTATGATCAAATATGTATTCTCTGCCCAAATTTACATGTTATTCACAAACCAGTTAATTAAAAGTATTAAGAATGTTATCACAAAATTAGAAACATTTCATTACATCTTGTTAGAAGTTGACATTTGTACACAGATATCTTTTACGACATCACCTGAAATCCCTACAGCACGAAGTCCAATCCAAATTTAAGATCTCTAAGGCATCCTTGAAGTTGGCTAATATGTTCAAGGTCTGAACAGGTATTTGATTCATGATTCCAAACTGGTGTGATCAAACAGGCAGTGCTTCAGCAAACTCCATATTCTCTTGCGTAATTGTTTGGTCTTCAAGCCATAGATGATGGGGTTTAAGGTGGGTGGGATAACCAGGTACAAATCAGCTAACAGCACTTGGATGTGCAAGGACACTACATCCTGTCCTAGCCAGGCCACATAGACAGATGCCATCCCAGGTAGATAGTACAGAGCCATGACCACCATATGGGAGCCACATGTGCTTAATGCTTTCAACTGAGCATTCTTTGAGGAGAGACCAAACACTGCCCTAAGAATCAAGATATAGGAGGCAGCAATGAAGGCCACATCAGAACCCACAATAATGAAGGAACCAATCAGACTGTAGAGACTACTCGGCATTGTGTTGGAACATGCTAGTTTGGCCACAGCTATATGCTCACAGTAGGAATGGAGAACCACATTGGAGCCACAGAACGGTAGATGACTCACCATCCAATACAATGGAGTAATGGCTATGACAGCTCTGATAATGATGGCCAGAATCATTCCCAGCATCACTTGAGGTGTGAGAATTCGCCTGTAATGTAGGGGCTTACAGATGGCTACATAGCGGTCAAAAGCCATGGCCAGCAGCAGCCCTGATTCCACAGCTGTTGCTGAATGGACAAAATACATCTGAGCAAAACAAGCATTGAAGTTGATGAAATTGCCTCCTGCAAAGAAGATGCTCACCATCTTGGGTACCACTGAGGAGGCCATAACAATGTCTACAACAGCAAGAACACACAGGAAATAATACATAGGCTCGTATAGAGTGGAATTTATCCAGATTACAGTCACAATGAGTGTGTTTCCTGACAGGGCTATGGTGTACACAGCACTCAGTGAGATAGCAAGCCAAAGATGCGAAGACGGCAATCCTGGAACACCCACAAGGAAGAAGGTGGCAGAGGTGTCCATTGTGTGGTTGTAGGGTGGCCCCAGCATCTCAAGTGTGACTGCTTTCCTGTTAATAAATTGGTGATGTAAGATAAGGATGAAATCCTGCAAGTTGTGTTTCCATCTGGGAAAGTTAGACAGTATTTTCAGTTGGGTAGTAGTCTCAGGATCAGAAAACTAACATCTAATAAAGTTATCTTATTCCACTTCCCATCCTATTCAATATTATTTGCCTTTCTAATTTCCATTCTTTGTTCAGGGTGCTGCTCATGGTTTACAGCTGTAGGGAAGTCTTCTCTGCTCTCTCTCTCCTTTCATGCCCATGTAAAGTCAGGTACCTTTCTTCTGAGCTTTCATTGAATCTCCCATTGTGGCCTCTGAGAGACTAAACTAACAGTTTCAATACTCTACCTGGACTTTATTATATTCATTCAAGTGCATATCTCTTGTTCATAGCCTAATGCCAAGGGTGTGATCCACAACTGTGCTGCACAAGTCCATTAAAACAAGATATGTATACTAAATATAGTAAACAGATTCCACAGAATGAGTGACAAATGAGAGGAAAGAATTTGTGTTGTATCTGTGTGTTCAGTTGCAGGTATTTAATAAATGTTGTATGAAAGATAATATCTAGAGGTCAAACATGTCATGTCTTGTATCCTTAGTATTGTGTCTAGATGAAACATGAAGTATCTTTGTGGTTGAAGAAACACATTAATGTGTTCAGGAAAATGAAGTCTTTAGAAAACAACATTATCACCTTCCATAGAAGATAATAAACTATCTGGAAGTTTAAAGAATATTCATCTTCTTTAAATTTCTGATTGAACTTTCTATTGAACTGAGCTCAATTAATGAATTAAATAACTACATATAAACCTTAGGACTTCCTTATAAACAAAAACCCCCTCCATTTGTTTCTGTGAATCTTCATTACAGCTAACTTCCTCTTCATAATAAACTACCCAGACTTTCCAGATAGCAAAGAAGATTTATCCTGTAGAAATTAAAGCATGTTTTAACAAATATGGTATGTGTCAGTGCTATTTTAAAATGTGTAGCATTCATAATCTCAGTGTATTTCTCCACTTGTAAAACAGGACATACATTCTTCCAAACAGGACAGCTTAAATAACTTAAATGAGATTAAATATTTTATCCAAAATCACAGAATAAGTATGCAGTAGATTTGAGATGCATGTCCAGTTCTTTTCATCTATGACTCCCTGCTGCCCATCCAGCCCAAGTTTGATAGTCAAAGACACAACTATGGATACTGACCCAAAAAAGTGTTAGGGGCGTCACTCAGCCAGTTTCAATAAGACTAGGAAAGTTACTACTCTGCACAGCCAGGAGCTGAGCTCCAACCCTTGTAAATTTCTGTTTATTTCTGTACTCGGCCTCTATTTTCCTCATTCAGATGTTACCATATCATAAAGCATATATTAATTTTGTTGGCAAAACCTGAATATGAGGAATCAACATTAACTATCATTCCATTCCTATGTGATAGCCCTTCAGTTACTCTCTCCTTAGGATGGGTGGTCTTTGTGATTTTATATGATATGCACATCTTTCCAGCCATCTGAAAGCACTCCTTGTCACAGGGTCCTTCTCACTCTGGTGGTATCACTCAACCTTGTGAGATGTTGGCTGACTTTCTTCAAGAAACTCCTAGTTTTTCTTTCCACAGAACACACTATAAAAACCCTGCATACTTTCATGATGTGTGGTTGGTCCTATGAGAAGTATTGCTTCTAGAGTCATACCTTCTAGACTGAACACTCTGTCATTTGTTAGCCATTTTTTCATGGTCAAATTATGTAACTATCCAACCCTTAATTTACTTATTCATAAGATGCACATAATAGTTTCTGTAATAACAGAGATGATAGAGATATTTTGAGCTTTAAATGAGAAGCTGTATAAAAGTGCTCAGCAGAATGTGTAGTACTTAGGTACACTATGCAATTTAGTTAATAATAAATGAGACCATTTCTCCTGCTTAGTTTCTATAGTTGTAGATTCCTCCAAATAGCAAACTTAAATGGGTAAGTGTGCCATGGAGGCCACAATTAAAAAAAATAAAAAGCAGCTCAATTAGCATTGTCTAAAGCTTTTATCTTGTCCTCCCATGATCTATCACTAAAGATGTCTCCTCCAGTGGTTACAACAAGAAGGTTCTTTCAATCCAATTATGATTAGGAGCTCAGTATCATTATAGGTCGTTTTTAAGTTTGGGATTTTTGTTTTGGTTGCTTGTTTGTTGTTGTTGTGTTTTTTTTTCTTTATTATCTAATTCTGTGACAATGTCTCCCTTACATTTGCCTATAACTCATCTCTAATAAGAAAGTCAAGAGTGGCTGCCACTTCTCTGGCCTATAAAAACTCTTGACAACTTGCAATCAGATTAAGGATCCCATGGAAATGGGTATGACAAATAATAATGATCAGGCTAAATTGTCACTTCAAGCCGGGCTCAGTGGCTCAGCCTGTAATCCCGCGCCTTTGAGAGGCTGAGGTGAGTGGATTGCCTGAGCCCGCGGGTTCAAGACCCACCTAGGCAACTTGGCGAGACCTCATCTCTACAATAAATTAGAAAAATCAGCCGGGCGTGGTAGCGCGTGCCTGTAATTCTGGCTACTTGGAAGGCTGAGGCGGAAGGATCGCCGGAGCCCAGCAGGTCGAGGCTGCGGTGGCCGGGAACGGCCATTGCACTCCAGTCTGGGCGACAGAGTGAGACTCCAACTCAAAAAAAAAAATTGTCACTTCAACTGTTTTCCCATTGCTATCAGATCATTTCACTTCCTAAGCACATGGATATAGACTCAGGATCCCAGACCTGGACGCCAGATTCCAAGTGTGGACCAGACAATAGTAAGTACAACTGATCTGCTTCCTCAAACCCTGATGGCCTGAATATTGTTATCTTCTCTCAAGGTGTCATCCTAACGGGTCACAGCAACAATTGTGTGAATTGTATTGACATACCATCAGTCATATATAACACAAGTACAGTTTCTAAGATGGTCAGTCAATCTTAAATGAAGTGTTCTTAGTTGCCAAGCCTCATGAGTAGCCTGCCTTAAACTATCACTTCTTGTGCCTCTCCTCCTTAATAAAGGGCCTCCAGGCTGAAAAGTTGCCATATCCCTATCCTTGGATACTGTCTGTACTCTCCATTTTTAACTTCTAATCAAGGGCCTGGCTCCTCTCTGAATAATTGGATAGGTCAGATTTATGAAATTCTGTGCTCATGATTCTTTCACTGAAGCAGACATTTTCTCCATTAGCAAGCACTAGATGAACATGCTCCTGGTTCTCAGTCCTAACCCTGGGATGAACACTTGCCCCTTCCTTTTTTCTCTTGCAGAGCTAACTGACACCACACCCAGGTATTGGCAGCAGACTTGCGGGGAGATCTCAGGAGTTGCCCAAAAAGACAAATTTCTGGGAAACAATTCCAAACTGTGTTCCTTATCGAAATAACAAAAATAAAAACCCTAAACATAAAAAATAATATATCATAGAACAGACTCAATAAAGTAGTGAGGTATGCATCACAGTCTGGTTATGAGACGCCTGCTGAGTAGAGTCACTGGGTGAAACATCTTCAGTGAGAGATCAGAGGAAGACGGGGAAGCTTTTGAAGTAGATCAGTAGTAGGAGTGGAAAAAAAACTTACGAACATCCTTAAGGCTGCTGTATGTGTTCTGGATGCCATAAACTCAGGATTGAGTATTGCCGTTGAAAGGGCTAGAGCAGAGTCCGAGAATTCAGAAAGCCTGCTCCCCACTCAACTCTGATCCAGGGTGTTCCTCCTGACTGCCCTGTGAAAATCCACCTTCCTTCTAAGAGCAGTCTGAGCTGATGCCCTGCCCCACCACTCCTCTCCAGCTCTGTCACCATCTAACTGGGCATACTTTCCATGCCTGTGAGCATGTATATTTTAATTTTCATTCACCTTTCTTCTTAATTAGCACTACTACAGATTTACACTAGTTATTAGTCTTTTCAAATAAAAGGACACTTGGTTTGGTTTGGATATAAAAATATTTATATCACTCAACTTATTGATACTGAAAATGTTCTTTCTTACATAGATAATGATCTCCATCACCAATCAAGTGAATTCTTTTTACTATTCATTTTACTTGACCTTTTCAAATTTAGCATTACTGCCTGCTGCCTTATTTTCTGGTTAACTTTTTGAGACATTGCATACATACAGTAAACTGTATAAATCTCAGATGTACAGCTTGATACAATTTTTATAACATGAACACATGAACACATTAACACACCCACATGGACACTACTCAAATTAAGATACAGGCACAATATCTTCCTGGTTATTAATTAGGTGTACTGTTTTCAGAAAGTTCTGGCCTGCTCTTATAAGAAACATTTCCATCCCTGCTCCTTATTCTGCCTTCAATCCTGTGGAAACATTTACAAGGAGAACTGAAGGATTAATCACTGAAAACTAGCCAGTGAAATTCAATAACTAAATAAAATGCAAGAGTTTTTCATTCCTATTGAAAGGACATGGAATAAAGAATTCAAATTTAAACTGTCTTAAAGGTAAAAGCACTAATGCATAACTCGTTTGAATGAGGCCTTTGTTTATGATAACCTAGAACCCTTATCTGAGTATCTCCTCTCTGAAACCAAACATTCTCACAATCAGCCCTACTACTTAGTTCTTTTCTTATAACTCTTCTTGGCCCCTTAATGCTATCTCTCCACCAACCCAAGGTTTGACTTACCCCTTCCTCTTTCTGCTTTCATCCAACATAATCAGATGTTTCCATTTTGTCTCCCACCTTTCCTATTTTCACATCATTTGCTTAAGGTCTCAGGTATCAACAATACTTGCCAGACCTG
The DNA here is from genome assembly GCF_000164805.1 of Carlito syrichta. Taxonomy (NCBI): domain Eukaryota; kingdom Metazoa; phylum Chordata; class Mammalia; order Primates; family Tarsiidae; genus Carlito; species Carlito syrichta. The sequence continues at coordinate 329,677 of NW_007253990.1, forward strand.
GCCAGCCCTTTGTGGTAGAATTGAGTGCTCACATCAGCCTTTCTAAGGTGAACTGGCTGGGAGACTCCATCAGTCCAACACCAGTCCCCAAGTGATCACCCACATCCCTGATGTTTTTCTAGTCAGCTTTCCCTAGTGGGTCCATGTCTAGTAGACCTTTTCTTTTACTCAAAAGAAGAGGGATTTAAACAGGACTCCTTCAGGAAGAGCAGAAAAATCAAAGATGAACAATGGAGAGTCAAGTTGACTCCCACCAGGAGCCCCCTTTTTGCTTTAGTTACTCTATCGTTCTGCCTTTTCTCTGAATACTCACCTTGGCCTCGGTCCAGCAGACAAATGCTGTCATTCCTCCAGAGACTTGTTTTTATGGGTTCTCTGGCCTCTGGGGCTTTCCAGATTACAGGAGGAGGGAGAGACTTAGTTTGTGTTTCTTTAATTCCTCAGAGGATTCCTAAACTTTAGACAAGGAATATAGAGTGCATGCTGAAAGGAACACAAAAGGTCCAAGATTGGTAGGAGTTGTGGAAGTCCTGTATCTACCAGGAACCCTAATAAATACTTTTCAAGGATTGTCTCATTCAATATTCACAACCTTCAAAAGTAGGTGTCATCGTCACATCTACATTTTATAAATGAAAGCGAGGTACATCAAAGGACACAAAACCAGTCAGACAGAGTCAGGATTTAAATTTTACCAATCATAATTAATTTCACTTTGTTAGACAACTATGCATACTGGTAATATATTTAATATTTCAAAGTCCATTTCACTTTTTCTCCATTCTGCCTGAGGACTGGTGGTAGGCTTTCCTGGGTAATGTTTCTCATGACACTGTTAAAAAAATCCTGTTTGAACAGAGAAGAGAAATAGGATGTAGGGGAGACCAAGAAAGATGAGCTTTTCATACTAGGGAAAGGACATGGACCTCAGCACAAAGACATCAAATGCCAAAATATCCTCCAAGTAGAAAATAAACCAGAGAAGGTAGAGTGCAGAGTACTTAAAAAAGAATGAAAATACAAGCGACTAGAATGGCATGGAGACCATATTGTAAAAAAAAAGTCATGATATCTACCTAGGCATCATCTGTGAGAAGGAATAAAGTTGAGAGAAAGAATTCAACAGGCAATAGATATAATGGATTTTTAATGGCAAATGATATGGAAATATGAAAAAATCAGGAGACAATGCTGCATGCTTTCATATCCCCAAGACCTCAGTGCAGACATTGTTATTCATGATGTGAATGGTAAGGGGATTTTGTTGTCTTTTTCTGTAGGAAGAGTGGGGGTGTTGTGAAAGGCTTTGTGTCTTCCTTAACCTAACCTGGCACATTTTAAATCCCAGGTGGATTAAGTTCAACTTAACATCTGCTAGAAGACCCTGTTTCAAGCATGCAAGAAGACTAGTCCCACCAACTGCCATGCTTAGACTTTAAAAGTGTAGAACCTGTGGGTCTCTGTTGCCTGTGGGATAATTCAGAGAACAGGCCAAAATACAAACATAAACAACAGTATGGAATAGAGATAGAATAAGTGAACAGGCAAATGCAGGGGGAAATTAGAATACTACTTAAATACCTCCAGCATAAGATGAGGCAGCTAAACTGTGACAAATGGACCACTCTCTCCTGGGATTCAACCAGCACCTTCATTTCTATGAATATTTTAATGAAACGACAGAAAATATAAAGCAAAAGATCAATACTCACTGAATCCATTTAAGTTGTCAATCATATATATATATATATATACACACACACACACATATACATATATACATATGGTATTTATATATGTGTGGGAGTATGTGTATTTTTATATAGATAAAAAATACACATATATAAGTTATATAATTCCCATTCCCATAGAAGTGCTTCCATTTCTAATGATAGCCAGAATCACCAGGCTGCTAAAGAAATGATTTCCAGGCTGGGCACCTTGGCTCAAGTCTATAATCCCAGCACTTTGAGAGGTCAAGGCAAGAGGATTGCCTGAGCCCAGGGATTCGAGACCAGCCTGAGCAACTTGGCGAGACATCATCTGTACAATAAAAACTTGTAAAGTAGAAATGGTCCCAAAAAGTAGACTTGCAATTGTTATTACAGGCTGGTAGTAAGGACTCAGAAGACTGTTGTCTAAATTGTCCTGGACACAATCAATACAGGAGAGACCGTACCATGCTAAGCCATATGCTTCCCTTTTCTTCTTCTTTTGCTAGATTAAAAAATACTTTTTTAAAGGTAGGAAAAGTTCACTGAAAGTTGGTGAATACAAGTTAAATGTCTTTATTTTGAGTTGGATCTTGATCTGACCATAGAATTTAAAATTCATTAGGAGGGTGTTATAGATAGTCTCTAAAATGGCCCCCAATGATCCCTACCTCTTGCTAGTCATGCCCTTATGTATTTACTTTCCCTAAGGAGGACCTAGTGACATGTTTCTAGCAAATAGAGTGTAGCAAAAGCATTAAGGAGGACCTAGTGACATGTTTCTAACAAATAGTGTGTAGCAAAAACATTGAGATATCACTTCCAAGATGAGGTTACAAAAAAACTATGATTTTCTTCTTTCTCACTTTTTCTTACTTTCTTCCTCTGAAAGCCCTTACTCTTGAGGAATCAAGTCAAACTTCCATGTTGTGAGAAGCCCTGTGGAGATGCCTATGTGACAAAGAACTGCTGTCTCCAGTGACCATCCAGGGAGGATTAAGGTCACCACCAGATATGCGAGTGAGTTTGGAGGTAGGCCATGCCTCACTTGAGCCTTGAGATGAATGCAGCTCTGAAGGACACTTTGCTCGCAGCCTGTGAAGGACCCTGAGCCAAAGGCATTCAGTTCAGTCATGCCTAGACTTCTCACCCACAGAAACTGTGACATAATATGTTTGTTTTGAAACCACCAAACTTAAACTTAAGTGGAGCGATTTTCTATGCAACAGTAGATACCATAAAGAGGACTGAAAACTTCTTAATGGTATATTATCACCTGAACTACTATCATGGGCCTTTCCAAATCAAGTACTTAATATACAGCCCACAAATCTAGTGAGGAATTGCATGTTTGGAAGCACGCATAAAGTACATGTCTTTAGGGATAGGATAACAGTATCATGGTACTGGATTTTCTTACAAGTTGATGGTGTCATTCATTCTAAGACAAATGAGCATGAAAACAAAGTTGACTGAGTGGCAGAAAATATTTTTCAACTTTCTAAAAAATTTTAAATATGTTGAAAAAGTACAATGAATACCTTTCTACCCACCACCTAGATTAAGTAATCATTAATATTTGTCATATTTGTTTTAAATATATACATCATTTGCAGCAACATGGATGCAGCTGAAGACCAGCATACTAAGTGAACTATCACAGAAACTAAAAACTGAATACCACATGTTCTCACTCATAAGTGGGCACTAAACATTGGGAACATGAGCACAAAGGTAGAAACAACAGACACTGGACACTGTTAAAAGAGGGAGGAAAAGAGGAGGGATTATGGGACACAACCACCCGTTGGGCACCATGTCCACTACCAGGAGACAGAGGGCTCACTAGATACTCAAACCTCATCTTCACACAATTTACTTATGTAGCAAATCTTCACATGTACCTCACGGCTCTAAAATAAATTAAAAATAAAAATAAAATAAAATTTTACCATAAAAACAAGTATATATGCACACATAGATATATGCATATATGTGTGTATATGTGTATAAAACATGTATTTCCTATACACAGAGATACACGATACTTCATCTCTAAATACTCCAACACTTAGTACACATCTAAATACAAATGAATCATATAATATCTAAAATCCTCAATTCTTCGCCTATGAAAAGGCTATGAAAACATCTACCTCAGAGGAATTAAATGAGTTGGTAAATTCGCAACCGGCCTTGTATGTAATTAGTTCTCTTATAAATATTGATTCTGGGGTTACTTAGAGTCGGTAGAATATATTGGCCTGAGGATAATAAGGGAGATTTGAACTGGACTTAAAGATTTGGGAATCACTTTCAGTTTTCATAGCGACAGTAAATGAATCTATGAATAATTAAGGCAGTTGTTATAAATTTGGCTGCACATTGAAATCACCCAGAGAGCTTACAGAAGCAACACTTAATGTTTACATAAGCAGCATAGCCCTGAAGATACTGACTTAATTGGTATGCAGCCGTGGTTTGCCAACTTTAGCATGCATTAGCATCACCAGGAGGGCTGACTAAAGCACAGATTGCAAGCCCTTTCCCATGAGTGTGTTATTCAAGTCTTTGGTGGGGCCTAAGAATTTGCATTTCGAACGTGTCTTGGGTGATGCTGCTGGTATAGCTGCAGGACAGAAGATTCATAAACATGAATTTCTCCTGTCAACCTAAGCACTTTTCTTTTAAGGTGATTTTATCAAGGAAAAAACAATAATTGCACTTCAGTTGCTCTCATTAGAAAATTTATACATTTTTCTAAACTCAAAGCTGAGGTTGAGGACAGATTGACAAGAAAAATTCTAAGACATGACAAGTGGGTCTTGACATCAAGTGCAACCAACTAGAGGAGCATTTGAGACCATGAAGTGACTGAATTACTGTTACACTGTCTTGTTTTGCCCTAACACGCTACACTGTCTTGTTTTATGCTAACACATTTGTAGAAGGAGAGGGTTAGGATCAGTAAGACGAGACCTTAAAATGGAAGAAGTCATCGGTGGTTTTTTGCCTACTCAGAAAGTGATGTAAATGAAGTCTTCCTCTATACTATTAAAGAAAGGAAATATTTGTCAGGTAAGTGATATATATTTCACAATTTACAGAGTTCATTTCCTTTACTGTTAAATTCAAGATTCTAGTTCATTTCTGGCTGTTGTAACTTTTTATCCCTTGTGAATCCTTATGATAAATGTTGGAAGGTAAATTATTATACCATAGTTACAGGTGGACACACTCAGGGGCCTCCCAATTTTAAAAATCAGGACCAGCACTCAACTGCCACTTTGTTTCTGGTTTCATGAGTTTAAGAGGTTCAGAGGCTCCAGCTAATAAGGGCCTCAACTGTGACCAATCTCATTTTCTCACTTTCTACTTAGGTTAGACTTCAGCAGCCCACAGGCTCTGTAAGCTGCTGACTAAAGAGAAGCAGGCGGGACTTGAGTAGTTTGGGTAGAGACTGGAAGACAACATTTAAGTTGGTGTCACTTTTCAGTGTCTATTTCTCTCTGTTCTGTTTCTGCCTCCTATAAGAGTTAAGGAATTCCCTGCTATTTGGCTGTGAGAAAGGCAGGCAAAATGAAGAAGGCACCTATGTTCAGTCCCATTTCCTTCCACATCACACAGTATGTGCAGGAAGTCAAGACTTGGACAACAAGCTCAACATTCTTTCCTTTCACTAATGAAAAAGTGACACTTGGTGCTAAACTGAGAGAAATGTATTGGGCTAATTAAATACTAGAAAGTACTTAGTTCAGGTGATGTGCAGGTGGGCTTTATTCCAGGAATGCAAAGTTGGTTTAACATATGCAAATCAACACTAAACAGCATGATGCTGAACAACTCCTAGGTCAATGATGAAATCAAAACAGAGATTACAAGATACCTGGAAACAAATGAAAATGAAGAAACATCTTACCAAAATCTCTGGGACGCCATGAAAGCTGTAGTAAGAGGGGAAACTATATCCCTACAAAGGCACATGAAGAAAATGGAAGGATCACAAATTAACAGCCTAAGAAGCCACCTAAAAAAGCTGGAAAAGCAAGACCACAAAAACCCTAATTTCAGCAGAAGAATCCAGATCACCAAAATAAAAGCCCAAATCCAGAACATAGAAGACAAAAAGATAATACAAAAAAAATCAATGAAACAAAAAGCTGGTTCTTTGAAAGGATAAACAAGATCGCTGGTCCCCTAGCTAGACTGACCAAGAAAAATAGAGAAAAAGCCCAAATAAACACAATCAGAAACACAAAAGATGAAGTCACATCTGATCCTGAAGAAATACAAAAGATCATTAGAGACTATTATGTACACTTGTATGAAAACAAACTTGAAAACCTTTCAGAAATGGAGGACTTTCTGTCATCACACAGCCTGCCAAGGTTGAAACAAGAAGAAATTGAGACCCTAAATAGACCAATAACAATCAAGGAAATTGACTACATAATAAGAAAACTACCTACAAAAAAAAAAGCCCTGGACCAGATGGCTTTTCAGCAGAATTCTACAAGACATTTGAGGAGCTTATTCCAATCCTACTGAAGGTATTCCAGGCAATTGAAAAAGATGGAACTCTTCCCAAATCATTATATGAAGCAAATATCACATTGTAACCCAAGCCAGGTAAAGACCCAACAAAGAAAGAGAACTACAGGCCAATATCTTTGATGAACATAGATGCTAAAATTCTCAACAAGATCCTAGCGGACCAGATTCAACAACACATCTCAAAAATCATCCATCATGACCAAGTAGGCTTCATCCCTGGGATGCAAGGCTGGTTTGACATTCGTAAAACCATAAATGTAATTAAATACATCAACAGATGTCAAAACAAAAACCACATGATTATATCATTTGATGCAGAAAAAGCTTTTGATAAAATCCAGCACCCCTTCTTGATAAAAACCCTCGAACATCTAGGCATATGGGGAACATACCTCAAAATAGTAAAAGTCATCTACGAGAAACCCACAGCCAGCATACTCCTAAATGGACAAAAGCTGGAACCATTTCCCCTGAAAATTAGAACAAGACAAGGATGCCCACTCTCACCCCTCCTGTTCAATATAGTACTGGAAGTCCTGGCTAGAGCAATCAGAGAAGGCAATCAGGGGTATTCAAATAGGAAAAGAGGAAGTCAAGCTATCTCTCTTTGCAGATGACATGATCATGTACCTTGAAAACCGAAGAGAATCTGTCAAAAACCTCCTTACACTGATAAAGGACTTTGGCAAAGTCTCAGGATATAAAATAAATGTGCAAAAGACAATCGCATTTCTTTACATCAATAATAAACAAACAGAAACCCAAATAAAAAGCACAATGCCATTCACAATAGCCACCTAAAAAAATGAAATACATTGGCATCTTCCTAACCAGAAATGTGAAAGACCTTTACAATGAAAACTACAAAACACTGCTCAAAGAAATCAAAGATGACACAAACAAGTGGAAAAATATCCCATGCTCATGGATTGGAAGAATCAACATTGTGAAGATGTCCATCTTACCTAAGGCAATCTACAGATTTAATGCAATACCC
>NW_007253990.1:337093-337879 GCF_000164805.1 Carlito syrichta
TGCAGAAGATTGAAACAGGACCCCTATCTATCCCCATACACAAAAATTAACTCCAAATGGATCAGAGACCTAAATGTAAAACCTCAAACCATAAGAACCTTAGAAAATGAAGGACATACCCTCATGGAGATTGGAACTGCCATCCAATTCCTGAACAAAACCCAAAACCCACTGGCCATAAGAGATAAGATAGACAAGTGGGACCTCATTAAACTGACAAGCTTCTGCAAAGCCAAAGAAACCATCAAGAGAGCAGGGAGACAGCCTACAGACTGGGGAAAAGTATTTGCCAACTCCAGGTCTGACAAAGGCTTAACATCTTGTATCTACAAGGAATTCTAACGTGCTGAAAAGAAAAACACAAACAACCCCGTTATAAAGTGGGCAAAAGATATGAACAGACACTTCTCAAAGGAAGACATCCGAGCAGCCAACAGACACATGAAAAAATGTTCAACCTCACTAATCATCAGGGAGATGCAAATCAAAACCACACTGAGATACCACCTAACTCCAGTCAGAATGGCAATTATCAATAACAAAAAATAACAGTTGCTGGAGAGGGTGTGGTGAAAAGGGAACACTTCTACACTGTTGGTGGGAGTGCAAACTAGTGCAACCTCTGTGGTAAACAGTATGGCGATTCTTAAAAGCTCTAAATATTGACCTCCCATATGACTCCACAATCCCCCTACTGGGAATATACCCTGAAGAACTCAAATCACTCTATAAAAAAGATACCTGCACATGAATGTTTATCGCAGCATTGTTCACAATAGCAAGAAC
>NW_007253990.1:338340-372120 GCF_000164805.1 Carlito syrichta
CACATGTTCTCACTCATATAGTGGACCTTGAACATCCAACGTAATACTATAAGAAAATGACTGACAGTGGTGGGAAACTATCGGGGGGGAGGGGAAGGGAGATGGGATTAATGGCAGTAAATATCTGTCTGGGGATGGGGAGACACCTCTTATCAACAAGGGTGCCTGAACAAAGCATAAAAAATATTGATAAAAAAACATATACAAATCAGTAAATGTAATCTACTACATAAATGAATAAAAACAAGAAACACAAGATCATCTCAATAGCTGCAAAAAAAAAAAAGCATTTGAGAAAATCCAATATCCCTTTATGATAAAAACTCTCAAACATCTAGACACTGAAGGAACATACTCCCCAAAAATAAGAGCTATCTATGACAAACCCACAGTGAACACCATACCAAACAGGTAGAAATTGGAAGTATCCCCCCTAAGAACTGGAAAAAGGCAAAGAGGTCCACTCTCACTACTCCTATTTAACACAGTACTAGAAGTCCTAGTCAGAGAAATCAGGCAATAGAAGGAAATAACAGACATCCAAAAAAGAAAAGAGGATGCCCTATGCCTTTAATTCAGGAGCTCACAGATGCCTTTCATCACTTAGTAATGAGACTGTAGACCCAGCAGAATTAGATATCCCCACCAATGGCTGGCTGCCTTTGGCAACTTTACCTTGATTCAGGTTAGAATAAAGACTCTTCTGTTTCAGATTGTGATGGTTCTTGATAGAAAACATTATCCTAAAATATCCTTGTCAACTTTTACTTAACCTTTAACTTCAATGAGGATGTTATACACCAGACCAACCACTCACTAGTGTGATGACAAGTGGTAAAGGCCACATCTTGGCAGAAGAAAGGTGGTAAAGGCCTGACTCAAAAGAAAAAGGAGGACTTTATAGCAGGGAAGACAATAGCAGGGACAACTAAGGAAGACCTGGAGAAGGTGCCCTTTGAGGTAGGGTGCCATAGATGTCTGTAGCTTCAAGGATGCTCCTCGGGGAATGCAGCAGTGCTCTGGGAGTAGGAGGTACTGTTCAATATAACACACACTTTCAGCAGGTAGTGTCTACAGAAATTACACTAGATACCAGTAGAGGTTTCCTACTTCCCATTTTGCTAAAGGTATTTCTCTGGTGTTATTTGGAACTACTTGCCCCAGAGGAACTGCAGGTTGGTAGTCCTTCAGACTTATATGTTCCTAAAAGATCTGTATTTCCCACTGAAGACTCTTCAGATCACTGGGAGTTCTTTTTTAAGGTTCTTGTGTAATGGCTCCTATGCTAGGTTCAATTCAGCATTCTTTAAACCAGTATTAACCTTGTACTGCTTGGTTTTATAGAAGCTGTCCACATCAAAGCAGGGATAACTGTCACCCTGAGGAAGAGAACATGATGCCTGTAACAATGTCTTTAGCTCTCATTGCTGCTTTTTGTCATTGATGATCCTAAGCCTCAACCAGGGGCTTCTCGAGGGGTTGCAAATCCTATGTGGTTATCAAGAAATCCTGTCCTGTGTGGGTCTAAATAAAAAGAAATCCCTCCTAGGGATAGGGAAATCTGGACTCACTGCACAAAAGACCTTTCCACAGTGAGGTATCTGCATTCCTATAGTCCTTATTAATGATTGGGTTCAAAGGTCTATGCAATGCATTCTTTCTAATCTACCTTCAAAAATACTTGGTTTCAGGCTACATTGAACTAGAGCAGGAAAGAACTCATGATTCAAACTATTAGCTTGTCTCCTACCTGTCACTTTTAAGCAACTTTGACTGATTGTCTTACTCTGCCCTCTTTACAGAGTTATGGTGGCATCAGCAGCCACACGTTTTGTGTTCTGGGGTCAGGGAAAGTAAAAGGTGTATGGTGAATGCAAAGGCTATATACTTTTCTCTGGCTGTGTGTTGCTTAGTTGTTGATTGGTGAACAAATATTGTAATATCTTTCTTCTGCAATGACCATTAGCTAATGTATATTTTTTTAAAAACTTTATTTCACTGTCAAACTATAAGCATCCATCATTCTGACAAAGTGTGTCTCTTAAACAGTCACCTACCCCCATCACTAATGTTTCAAAATATTTTCTAATCCTTGCCCACAAAATAGACTTCTAGCTTAACCCAGGTTTCTTATAAAAGCTTACATTTTTGTTCCTGAAATCAGCAACTTTAACCATCTCTAGTTTTCTAAATCCAAAACCACCTGGTAGAATATAGGAACCCTGTTCCTGCTTGCCTTACTACTTGATGGATGCCAGGAAGGCAGTAATGATGATCTCCCTGTTTCCATGAAGAAATACATCTATTCCCCTGGAGAGAATAGTGTTTGAAGAAATATCTCTAGCTCTTCCCTCTGTATCTCACTGACTCCTCCAAAGGGTTTAATGGAGATGGAAAAAGGCAAATACCTGTATTTTTCTATGGAGTAGTTGTGTATAATCCTGGGGCTCTGTGTAACCTGCAGATGAAAGATAGGTGATATTTTTCATGAAGCTGGCTAGTGCCTGCTCAGTCATTAAAAATGTTATCTTGAACTGAGAGTGGCAGACAGGTGGTGAAGACTCTAGATTTGATTCTGTATTCCAATCCAATTTAATCAGCCAAGGCTAATCGCAATTTCTATGGTGAGGTAATGGCAGACTACCCGATTATGACTCATGGCTTTACTACTTGTTACCTATTTACCCTCTAAAACTACTAGACCACTCTACTTCTCAGTGTTTCCTTGTTTATAAAATTGAGATAATAATATTTATATATATGGTGGTTATGAAAGTTAAGGAAGTAAATAATTTTAAAGGGCTTAGAGTTTAATTTATGCCAGGTATTAAGATACCTACTTGACTCCAGGATCTTAATTGTTTGAAATACCTACCAGAGAAAGGCATATAAATAACAAGAGGAGATCCCAACACTTAACTCCTACAGTGCATCCACACCAGCTTTCTTCCATTTCCTGGGAAGCACCATACTTTCCTGCGTCAATATCTTCCCATCTTCAGTTTCTTCAGTTTGGAAGACTTCTTTCTCTTAAGCTAGTTATGTCCTTTATCATTTAACTATCAGCTTAAATATCTTCTTAAAAATCTTGTTTGGGCCGGGTTTGGTGGCTCAACCTGTAATCCCAGCACTTTGGGAGGCCAAGGCGAGTGAATTACCTGAGCCCACGGGTTTGAGACCAGCCCAGGCAACTCGTCTTTACAATAAATTAAAAATTAGCCAGGCGTGGTAGTGCACACCTGTAGTTCTAGCTACTTGGAAGGCTGAAGCAAAAAGATCGCTAGAGCCCAGCAGGTCGACACTGGGGTGGCCATGAGCATGAGACCAGCCTGGGCGATGGCGTGAGACTCCAACTAAAAGAAAAAAATCTTGTTTGAACTTTATGTGCTAATGAGTCTTGTCTTTGTCCTACCGGACTAAGTTATACTATAACGGCACATTCACATCTGCATCACCAGTTCCTGAAAAATTCAAGCAGAACATGCTTCAATACATTAGTTAAGTGAAAACAATGAAGGACACACTCACTGAGAGACCAGAGATGAGGGATCCCCGGGATAGTGTTTCAGGTCAAAGACAACACCATGTTTGAGAAGGTCGCATAGGCAGTACTGAGTAGAGTTAGGACTTTGGGTCTAGGAAGACCTGAGACAGGCCACCCTGTCCTTTGAGCCAAGGCTACAGTATGTAGTCCAGAGTTTCTTGATGCAATAGTAGAGGCTTAAAAGCAATTATGTGCCCAAGAATCCTTTTGCTTCCCAGGAAGTCACTGAGCTGAACTGTAATAGTAGCAATGTGGAAATGACTCTACCAGTCCACTTAGCAGGAAACTAATACTAGGTTGATGAAGTAGATTGAATCATTTGCTGACAGAACTCACAAGATGAACTGGATCAAGAGAAATGAAATAGTATAGCCTAATTATGCTCTAACCCTTCACAACTTATCCAGCAGATGAGTTCCTGAGACTTTTTTTCTTGGAGCACAAATGTAATTATTGTTTCTTGAATGAGGGCTGAGCTATGTCTATAGACTCAAATTTTGGAGTAAAGGTACATAAGCCCATCTTGTAAATTCCAAAATCACCATTCACTAAATGCAGAAGCTCACAGATGTCTCTCATCACTTATGACAGACCAGAAGGTTTACCTGGCCTCACCTGCAGCTACGTTTGGAGTGCTAATATGAATCCACTGCAATACAAACAAGATTTTTCTGTTTCAGATTGTGAATACCTTTGTAAGAACATCTTAGGATTCTGTTTTCCACCACCTTAGGATAGAGCAGAGAAGCATCTCTTCTTTGCCACAGCTAACTGTGCCCCACAGGCTGAAGAACAGATGCAGTTGACTGATGACTGAGTAAGCTTTTCATGAATTTTGCACTGATATCACCTGAGAATACTGAGGGTGTTACCATCTACATGCAGGTGAAAACAGATGTTATCTCAATCCTGCCAAAACACCAGGATCTCCTTTATCCTGGGAGGTATTGCTCATATGTTTCTATCTTAACTCTAACCCTTCTGAAGTGGTCATAATACTTTTAATGGGCATACTCCAAGAGTGACCATGCTCTATGTTCAATTTCTGAGAATAATCCTAGGATATTCTATTTTCTAACTAAATCAAATGATGAATCAGAGCTATTCTCTAACCCAGAATTATATAGTTAAATATGCATCCTTAGACTGTGTCCCAACTCCCCACCCCCCACCCTCAATTCTACCATCTCCCAGAAGACATATACTTGCCTCTGCCAGTAGTTGGCCATTCATCTCCAGAGAGTGTTTACCATTTGGGATGTCTGTTCCCTTCCACACTTTAGCCTAAAGATACCATGGGAATTCAATTCATTTTCTATCATGGAGATAGAGATCTGTGTTTGAGATGCTAGCTAAGTTTCTTCAAGCATGGATACAGCTACTTTAGGGGTAGTGTGTTCCTATCACAGAAGTGCCTGCTGAATGAAGCCCATTAGCAGGGATAATAGTAAAAAGTCTCCTATTACAGGTAACTGAATTCAATGGATGGGTTCCTTATTAAATCTGAATTTATAAGATTGGAAGAAAAGATTTAAAACTGGAGAACAAGTCCAGTATTTGGGAAATATGCACATAGTGGGCATATGTCTTAGTCTATTCAAACAACTATAGCAATATCAAACTGGGTAGCTTGTAACTGAAAGAAGTCTATCTCACAGTTATGGAGGCTGGAAATCTAAGACCAGGGCAGATTCATTGTCTGATAAGGGCCAGTTTCTGGCTCATAGATAGTCACTTTTTGCCCATAGATGGTGTCCTCACATGGTGGAATAAACAAGGAGTCTCTCAGGGTCCTTTTATAAAGGCACTAATCCCATTCATGAGGGCTCTGCCAATTACCTCCTGAAAGTCTCACCTCCTAAAATATCACATTGGTGATTAGGTTTCAGCACATGAATCTTGAGGGCACCCCCATTCAGAACATAGCAGCATGTAAAAAAAGATACACTTGACAAATATTACCTATTTAAGAAAATTGTATGACTAATTAAACTTACATCCCAAAACAGTTCTCCCTCTTTTTTTCCACTAAATAAGCAGTACTTGTTGAAGAAAATGGAAAAGGAAATCAAAAAAAGTTGATGAACCTACAAAAAGGCCAGATAAGTGTTTCTGTGTTGTAGAGATTTTAATACTTGGTTCAAGAGTTAAGTCTAGGGAAAGGTCATGGGGAACAAAAAGGGTTATATTTGGGCATACAGGTGAAGGAGTTAACATGGCATGTAAATTAGGATCCTGTAGATAAACAGAACCAATAAATGTGCACATACATAAAGCTATTATAAGAAATTGGCTCATGTTCTGAAAACTGAGAATCCCAAAGGTCTTCAGTTATAAGCTGGGAACCAAGGAGAGCTGATGGTGTAGTTCTAGTCCAAGTCTGAATGACAGAGGACCAGGAAAACCACTGGGGTAAGTTCCAGTTCAAAAACTGGCAGACTCAAGACCAAAAAGAGTTAAAGTTTCACTGTGATTCTGAAGGCAGGAAAAAAGCAATGTCCCAGATCAAGGCAGTCAGACAAAAGGGTGCTCTCTATACTCAGTCATTTTATTTTTTGTCAGGCCTTCATTTGATGGGATGAGATCCACTCATGTTAGAAAGGGCTTCTTTATTTAGTCTACAATCTCAAATATTATTCTCATCTAGAAACCCTTCACAGATGCCTAGAATGCTTTCCTAAGTGTCGAGGCACCCCATGACCAGGCCAAATTGGCACATAAAGTTACCCATTGCATGATGTATCAGAGGACATATAACCAGGTAAATCAAGATAAATATAACTAGAGGATCCAGGAACCAAGTGACAGACAGAAGTGATCAAGACACTAGGACTAAAGAGAAGACCCAGTTCAGGGATTCAGCTGGGAAATGAGGGGCTAGATTCTCCTTATTTGCTCAGGTGAAGAAGCCTAGAATGAAAGCTAATGAGAAGTAATTATGGGGTATTACTAGATAATGCCAAATTCAAATGAGAGTGAAATACCTTGAAATACTGCCCTAAAGATACAGAACAATGCTTACTTTACTAGGCGAAGTCCTAGTCAAGAGTCTTTAGACACAATAGAGTAGACACTAAGACAACAGCACTCTCAAGAAACAAATGATAAATCCCCTGCCCTCAATATGTCAGACACTGAAGTCAAGGAGAATTAAATAGTCTTTAATTGATCATTTCCACAATAGTTAGAAAATGGTATTCTATGTGGCCCATTAACTGTCAACTGATTTAACTGTCAAAACCTGGCTGTCCTTCTCTGAAGTTATTGAGTTAAACTGAGGGTATGGGTTCCAGCAGGCATCTTGCAACTTTAGCATGAGTGCATCTGAATCTGTGATCTCAGGGTTAAGTGCCCTGAGAGCATCAACAAACCTACCACGATGAACAGAAATAAAAACCAAGATGTTTTGGTGAATTGTGAATTGGATTTCTGTAACACATAGTTACTTTCTTTTTCATGTGCCTCTTCCTGGAGCTGTTTCATTTGATCATAGATTTTACAGCTCTTTAAAGTCCTTGCTACCCTTAACATGTTTCCAGTAGAATCTATCTTTATTTCCTGAATCTTGGTCCTTCTACCTGTGGGAGCAATGTGACATCAGCTTCCATGTGGCTTAGCAGACATCATCGTGCTTTCTTTCTGGTTAACACAGCAGGTTTGTGTTCAGACATAACTATATATTAGGACGTGTCTTTTTAGTATCTATGGGAAATTTCTCACCCTGTGGTTTCTAGTTGAATCTTCTAGAGACTTTTTCAATACTCCAGCCTTTGTAAGCTCAACAGCAAGGTCATAGACTTTGTTATTTGCTTAAATCTACACTTGTAACAGTAGCCCATCTTACTTCTGGTCACATGGTTCTATTGGCCTTTTATGGTGTGAAATGAGGTGGCTATTTTTCAACTGATAAATATTGCCATGATATTCAGATAGTATCTACTTAATGACTTGCTGCTTCTTTCTCAGTGCTATAAAGATTTCTCATGTGCTATAAAGATACACATTGATCTACTCCCATATGCCATAAAAAAGATGCACATTGATCTACTCCCATATGCCCATCCACATGCCTTAACTCCATACCAACTTGTCATAGGTCTTCAGTTTTTCCAGGCCATTGACCAGTAGTCAAGCCTAAAGACATTGAGGAATGTAAGTCTTAATTCTGTAGTAGAAATAAAGGAGGATAATTAAACAAATGATCCAATTACAATGCCATCTCCCAGAATTCTTTGCAATCTAATGAATAAATGAAATGGGTTGACTATTGGATCAGAGCATTTCCTGAAGTCAAATAGGATCAATTGTCATCGAGAAGTAACAAACCTCATTTCAAGCTAGAATGGAGTAGACATTCTTGGAATAGACATCTAAGTTTTTCTCTACTTCAAGACCTAAATCTTATTCATCCATATTTTGTACAAGAAGTTATTGTTCACATTTAAATTATTAATATATCTGAAGTTTATTGTGTATGGAGTATGATAGTGATCCAGTTAACTTCTATGTTAATGATGTTCTAACTTAACTTATTGAACAGGACTCCTTTCACTAAGTTTTATTACTGAGTTAAGATAAATATAGAATGCTGTACTGTATACAAGTAGCTGATTGTCTTGTTTACTGTGACATCGCTAGTTGTGATATTGCACCTGTTCTCAGAGGTTGCAGCACAGCCCTTGGACCTATAAACTGAAATGACAAGAAACTAGGAAATCAATACACTGATACCTGTGTCAATGCATAATACATGCATTTTAGCCTCACCCTTGGCAATGGTTCACATCCTTGCAGAGGTGAAGGGTCCAAAAGACTTCATGATTGTGGGGTTTTCCACTGAGATTGAAGATAGTAGACTTCTCTATTTCCTATCCTACATACTTCTATAAAGCTAAGTAAGATTTATGCCAGGTTAAAGCCTACTGGATCTTATGAGCATATTAATCCAAACTTGTGAACGCTGCTGGTAGCAGCTTTTCTGTTCTAATAATTCTTCTGATGTACTCAGTTTAGTGGGGTTGCTTCTGAAGTACTTGTTTCTCACATGTCTTTGTTTTATCTTATGAGTTCAGGACAGTAGCTTATCCCAGAAGTTATAAGCTACTGTCAGGTAATGCATGTGCACTACAGACTTCCCAGCACCAATGAGAGAGTGAACACTAGGATGAAAAGCCAGAGGCACCAAAAATTGATAGCAAGCCTCTTCCCATGAGTGCATTTTACAATACAAATTGGGAAGCTGGAAGATGACGGCCGAGCCAGTAGGACTATGCAAGTCCCGGTGTGAGTGAGTGAGTGCATGGAAAATTTTGTGTATGTGCTGGTGAACAAGTGGGCATGTGAGTGGCTGACTGAGTGAGGGCTAGGGAGCTAGTGGCCACAGCTCTCCTGGTGTAGCGGCTGGTGCCACAGCTGCTAGGCTTGGAATCTAGCAATTCCCGGGACACAGAAGCCGAGCACCATTTTCCTTTTGTTTTTTTTTAAATCAACAAAACCATTCCTGGAAAGAAAATGCTGGGAAAGACTGATTAAGTAGGGGCTCTTGAGCAAGTGGCCAGGCCCCTGGTGTAACAGTGGTGCTGCAGCTTCTCTGCTTGGTCCCTGGCTCTTCCCAAGCCACAGAAGCCATGTGTCATTTTTTTTTAATGGAAAAAAGTTTTCCTATGAAGAAGCAGCAGGGAGAGACCATCGCCCTTGGCTCTGCCTCGCCATTGCAGCAGGAGAGACTGCGGGCTGCAGGCTTTACCTCACCACTTCAGTGACTGGCAGGGCACTGGCAGGAGGGGCTGTGGAGGGAGTCCAATAGGCAAAGACCTACAGAAGAGGACAAGAGAGGCAGCCCACCACCATCTTGAAGGTGGGGCTGGACTTGCTCATCACGGAGCAACAGACCCAAACTCTGTGACTGGCGGATCAACTATTCAGGGATTGATCATGACCTAGAGGGAATTTCCTGAAAGCACAAACTTCACAGGGACCTGATGCGTGCTGAGTCCCAGGCACCACACCCCCTACCCTGATCCAGCCATGGGACAAAGGGTGTGGCCAGAAAAGGATGAGAAAGGACTCCAAAGAGGTCAGTGGTGAGTCTGGGGCTGATCCGAAACCCCTCCTCCCCAACAATCCTCTGAACATCAGACCGACATAGCTAGGCCATGACTGAGAGAGACAAACCCAAGCATAGCCTGGACATCAGTTGCAATAGGAGCCTCCATTACAGGATAGGCCTGACTGGGACACTCCTTATGAGTATATACCTGGGGAAGAAACAATCATGAACTCCCCATCGGAGAAGATCTCCCTGACCATACCAGAGTGGAGGGGAGGGCTGCAGCCTCACCCACCTCCACTGCCCCTCCTCCTTTCCTGCTCCTAACACTGAGGAGAAAGTGAAAGAGGTGGCTCTGCAGGAGAGACCTGATTAGAGGAACAATTACAGAGCCTAGCACAAGAGGGCAGGGTTTTGTTTGTTTGTTTGTTTGTTTATAATTTTGATAAGAGGTGTTTTCCCATCCCCAGACAGATATTTGCTACTGTTTGTTTATAATTTTGTAAAATTTTTTGACGGTTTCTTTAAGAGTTCATCTATTTTTTTTTAATTTTTATTATTAAGATGTGGGGTACATTTCAGAGTTAGGTATATAAACATTGATCATGCAGATACCCTAGTTGATGAGGTATGCCCCTCCCTTCCCTAGCAGTTTCCTTCAACTGCCAATCCCATGCCCCGTCCCCTGACAGTTTCCCACTACTGCCAATCACTTTCTTACAGCATTTAAATTGTTCAAGGTCTGTTTATGAGTGAGAACATATGAAACTCTGTTCTTTGTTTCTGTGATAGATCACTGAGCATGATCAACTCCAAATCCATCCAAGTTGCTGCGAAGTCCATATATTTGTCCTTTTTTATGGCTGCATAATATTCCATAGTGCATATGGACCACATTTTTTTTATCCAGTTCAGTTTAGATGGGCAACACAGTTGGTTCCATGTTTTTGCTATTGTGAATAGAGCTGCAACAAACATACATGTGCAGGTATCTTTTTCGTAGAATAATTTGAGTTTCTCCGAGTATATTCCCAATAGGGGAATTGCTGGGTCATATGGAAGGTCAATTTCTAGTTCTTTCAGAAATTGCCACACTGTCTTCCAAAGAGGTTGTACTAGTCTGCATTCCCACCAGCAGTGTAGAAGCGTTCCTTTTTCTCCACATACTCACCAGCATCTGTTGTTGTTTGTTTTATTAATGATGGCCATTCTTCCAGGCATTAGGTGGTATCTCAATGTGGTTTTGATTTGCACTTCTGTGATGATGAGTGGGGCTGAGCACTTTTTCACGTGTCTGTTGGCTGCCTATATATCTTCATTGGAGAAGTGTCTATTCATGTCTTTCGCCCACTTTTTAATGGGGCTGTTTGTTTTTTTCTTTTCAGCGTGTTTGAGTTCCTTGTAGATCCGAGATGTTAGGCCTTTGTCAGATAAACAGTTGGCAGATATTTTTTCCCATTCTGTAGCTGTCTCCCTGCTCTCTTGATGGTTTCTTTGGCTTTGAAGAAGCTCACTAATTTGATGAGGTCCCTCTTGTCTATCTTATTTCTCAAGGAATTGACCTTTTAGCGTTCTGAATAGGAATTGCTTCCCAGTTCCAATTTCCATAAGGGTGTCTCCTGTGCTTTCTAAGATTCTTACAGTTTGAGGTTTTATGTTTAAAGGTCTTTGATCCATTTAGAGTTAATTTTTGTGTATGGTGATAGGTAGGGGTCCTGTTTCAATCTTCTGCATGTGATCAGCCAGTTTACCCAGCACCATTTACTGAATAGGTTCTCCTCTCCTCAGTGGTTGTTGTTGGAGGCTTTGTAAAAGATGAGTTGGCTGAGGAATTGAGTCTTTGCTTTCAGAATCTCTATCCTGTTCCATTGGTCTATGTGCCTGTTCTTGTACCAATACCAGGCTGTTTTGATTACTGTAGCCTTATAGTAAAGTTGAATTCTGGAAGTGTGATACCTCATGCTTTGTTTCTTTTGCTAAGGATTGCTTTAGCTATTCATGATCATTTATGTTTCCATATGTCTATATTGTCATTTCCAGGTCTGAGAAGAATGATGTTGGTAGCTTAATGGGTATTGCATTGAATCTGTAGATGGTAGGATGGACATCTTAACATTGTTGATTCTTCCTATCCATGAGCATGGAATACTTTTCCATTTGTTTGTGACTTCTTGGATTTCTTTAAGCAGTGTTTTGTAATTTTCATTGTAAAGGTCTTTCACTTCTCTGATTAGGAAGATGCCAAGGTATTTCATTTTTGTGTGGCTATTTTGAATGGGATTGTGCTTTTTATTTGGATCTCTGCCTGCTTGTTGTTGTTGTAAAGGAATGCAACTGTCTTTTGCACATTTATTTTGTGCCTGAGACTTTGCCAAAGTCCTTTATCAGTGCAAGCATATTTTTGACAGATTCTCTTGGATTTTCAAGGTATAGGATGATGTCCTCAGCAAAGAGGGATAACTTACTTCCTCTTTTCCTATTTGGATACCCCAATTTCCTTCTCTTGTCTAATTGCCCAAGTCAGGACTTCCAACACAATATTGAACAGGAGGGGAGAGAGTGGGCAGGCTTGTCTTGTTCCAGTTTTCAGGGCAAATGTTTCTAATTTATGTTCATTTAACAATATGTTAGCTGTGGGTTTGTCGTAGATGGCACTTACTATTTTGAGGTATGTTCCTTCTATACCTGGGTGTTTGAGGGTTTTATGAAGAAGGGATGCTGGATCTTATCAAAAACTTTTTCTGCATCTAATGAGATAATCATGTGGTTCTTGTTTTTACATCTGTCAATGTATTTAATAACATTTATGGTCTTGCGAATGTTGAACCAGCCCTGCATCCTGGGGATGAAGACTGTTTGGTCATGGTAGATGATTTTTGAGATGTGTTTTTGGATCTGATTTTCTAGAACCTTTTTGAGGATTTTTGCATCTAAGTTCATAAGGGATATTGGCCTGTAGTTCTCTTTCTTTGTTGGATCTTTATCCAGTTTGGGTATCAATATAATGTTAGCTTCATAAAATGATTTGGGGAGAATTCCATCTTTTTCAATTGCCTGGCCTACTTTCAATAAGATTGGTATCACCTCCTCCTGTACATTTTGTGGAATTCTGCTGGAAAGCCATCTGGTCCAGGGCTTTTTTTGGTAGGTAGTTTTTGTATGACAGAGTCAATTTCCTTGGTTGTTATTGGTCTATTTAGTGTCTCAATGTCTTCTTGTTTTAACCTGGGGAGGTTGTGTGATGTCAGAAAGTCCTCCATTTCATCTAGGTTATCAAGTTTGTTTCCACATAGGTGTACATAATAATCTCTGATAATCTTGTATTTCTTCAGGGTCAGTTGTGATTTAATCTTTTGTATTTCTGATTGTGTTTATTTTCTCTCTTTTTCTTGGTCATTCTGGCCAGGGGTCCATCATGCTTTTTAATTCTTTCAAAGAACCAGCTTTTTGTTTTGTTGATGTTTTCTATGGTAGTTTTGTCCTCTATGTCCCATATTTGGTCTCTTAATTTTGTGATTTGGATTCTTCTGCTAAAGTTAGGGCTTTGGTGGTCTTCTCTTTCTAGCTCCTTTAGGTGATTTGTTATGCTCTCCGCTTATGATCTTTTCATTTTCTTGATGTGTACTCATAGAGATATAAATTCCCCTCTTAAAACTGATTTCATGGCATCCCAGAAGTTTTGGTAAGATGTTTCTTCATTTTCATTTGTTTCCAGGAATCTTCCAATATCTTCTTTGATTTCAGTGTTGATCCAGTCATTGTTCAGCATCATGCTGTTTAGTATCCATGTCTTTGTGGGCCTTGGGGAAATATTGTTGGTTTTGATATTTGTTCTTATTCCACTGTGGTCTGAGAAGGTGTGTGGCAATATTTCAACCTTTTGGAATTTGTTTATGCTTGATTTATGGCCAAGGATGTGATTGATCTTGGAGTATGTTCCATGTGGTGATGAGTAGAATGTATATTCTGTGATTGTTGAGTGGAATAATCTGTATGTATCCACTAAGTTCATTTGGTCAAGTGTCAAGTTTAGGTTCTGGATCTCCTTGTTGATTTTTTGCCTTGATGATCTATCTAGGGCTGTCAGGGGGATATTTAAGTCCCCTGCTATAATAGTGTTAGAATCAATATCTTTTTTTAATTTATTTAGTAGTTGCTTTATAAATGCTGGTGCTCATGTGTTGGTGCATATATGTTTAGGATGGATATTTAGAGTTAATCATATCACAGATGATCTATCACAGAAACAAAGAACAGACTACCATATGTTCTCACTCATGAGCAGATCTTGAACAATTATAATACTATAAGAAAGGGATTGGCAGTAGTGGGAAGCTGTCAGGTGAAGGGGGATGGGATTGGCTGCTAGGGGAGGGAGGGGCATACCTCATCAACAAGGGTACCTGCATAATCAATGTTTGTATACCTAACCCTGAATTGTACCCCACAGCTTTATAATTAACAAAATAAAATTTAAAAATAGAATATAAATCTAGGTAGGTAATATCATGCTCCCATTAAGTCAATTTTTCATGCTGTATGTGAAAATTGTTCATGGTCACACACCTGGAAGTAGCAAACCATAGAGATTAGTATGCTTTCCCTCCTGAACTTGTCCTTCAAGACTTCTCTAGTCTATTGCATGCAAGTACCTATCACGGTGCCTGGTACTTAAAAGCATTCAACAAACCTTTGCATCTTTCATTGCCTTCTACCTTGAATACAGCTAAACATCTGCTTAGAATATTTTAAGCACTGTGTTGCTCATGAAAGAAGTAGCTCCCATTCTGTATAGTTATGCTGGCATCCCTCCAAACCAATTCCCCACAGGGCTCCATACCAGAACCACTCAGACCATCCTCCATACAGCTTGTGGAGTCATGGCATTTTGGGCAATGTCTCCCCAGGGACTCGATCTTTAAAAGTTGCTCTTTAATCCAGTTTGTTTTCTCTTATAATAGGACTTTATAAGACTCCATATGTGAGGTACTTGTTCGTGTGATGGATTCTATATTGCAGAATAATATTGAAAAATATAGTAGATATGAGAATCTACTTGTGAAACCCAAAAATCTTAACAGAATTATTCAATGGCACTCAAAGGATAGAAAGTGTAGTCTGAGCCAGAAGCTATTCATTTTGTTGGGGGAGAAACAAAATTTCTTTTCACCCCTCATAAGTTTATAATTGGGGCAGATCCCCGTAACAGTGGCAGATTAACAAGAGAAAAACAAGTGAAAAACAAGCAAGTGTATTATCATGTACAGTGCACATCACATGGGAGAAACTTCAATGAAAGGTGACCCAAGGCTTACAACTCTGGAAAGAACAATAAACTTTTAGAGAAACTATAAGACAAAGGAAAGTGATTATAGGCCTCCAAAGACAGGAAACTATGAGAAAGTAAATATCTGGGAAGAAATTAGTGGAATAAAGTTTGTCTGAATAATTCTCTGATACTGACTCTGGGCTAATAAATTCATATGGAAGTAAAAAAAAAAAAAAAAAAAGAATCAGAATAACCAAAGCAATCCTAAGCAAAAAGAACAAAGCTGGAAGCATCATATTACCTGATTTCAAATTATGCTACAAGGCTGAAGTAACCAAAACAGCATGATACTGGTACAGGGGCAGACAAATGGACCAATGTAACAGAATAGAGAATCCAGAAATAAACCCAAATACCTACAACCAACTGACCTTTGAAAAAGCAGGCAAAAACTATATATCTGACAAAGGCCTAACATCTAGGATCTCCAAGGAACTCAAACACGCTGAAAGGGAAAAAACAAACAACCCCTTTAAAAAGTGGGCAAACGATATGAATAGACACAAAAGAAGCTATACAGGCCGCCAAGAGACACATGAAAAAGTGCTCAACTTCACTTATCATCAGAGAAATGCAAATCAAAACCACACTGAGATACCACCTAATGCCTGGAAGAATAGCCATCATTAATAAACAACAACAAATGCTGGTGAGTATGTGGAGAAAAAGGAACGCTTCTACACTGCTGGTGGGAATACAGACTAGTACAACCTCTTTGGAAGACAGTGTGGCAATTTCTGAAAGAACTAGAAATTGACCTTCCATATGACCCAGCAATTCCCCTATTGGGAATAAACCTGGAGGAACTCAAATTATTCTATGAAAAAGATACCTGCACACGTATGTTTGCTGCAGTTTTATTCAAATAGCAAAAACATGGAACCAACCATGTTGCCCATCGAAGTTGGACTGGACTTTTTTAAATGTGGTATAGCAAAACCTCAATTTCTCAACCAACTCATCTTCGACAAAGCCTCCACCACCCACCACTGGGGAGAGGAGAATCTATTCAGTAAATGGTGCTGGGAAAACTGGCTGACCACATGCAGAAGATTCAAACAGGACCCCTATCTATCCCCATATACAAAAATTAACTTAAATGGATCAGAGACCTAAACGTAAAACCTCAAACCATAGGAACTTTAGAAAATACAGGACACACCGTTATAAAAGTTGGAACTGGCATCCGATTCCTGAGCAAAACCCGAAATGCACAGGCCATAAGAGATAAGATAGACAAGTGGGACCTCATTAAACTGACAAGCTTCTGTAAAGCCAGAGATACCATCAAGAGAGCAGGGAGAGAGCCCACAGACTGGGAAATAGTATTTGCCAACTCCATGTCTGACAAAGACCTAACATCAAGGATCTACAAGGAACTCAAACGTGCTGAAAATAAAAAAACAAACAACCCCATTACAAAGTAGGCAAAAGATATGAACAGAACTTCTCAAAAGAAGACATACAAGCGGCCAACAGATACATGAAATGTTCAACCTCACTAGTCATCTAGGAGATGCAAATTAAAACCACACTGAGATACCACCTAACTCCAGTCAGAATGACCATTATCAATAATTCAAAAAATAACAGATGCTGGAGAGGGTGTGGTGAAAAAGGAACACTTCTACACTGTTGATGGGAGTGTAAACTAGTACAGTCTCTGTGGAAATCAGTGTGGCGATTCCTAAAAGCTCTAAAAACTGATCTTCCATATGACCCTGCAACCCCCCTACTGGTAATAAACCCTGAAGAACTCAAATCACTCTATGAAAAAGATACCTGCACACATATGTTTATTGCAGCATTGTTCACATAGCAAGATCATGGAACCAACCATGCTGTCCATCAAAAGAGGACTGAATTTTTTTAAATGTGGTACGTATACACAATGGAATATTAAGCAGCCATGAAAAAGAACAAAATCATGAATTTTACAGCAACCTGGATGGAATTAGAGTTTATAATACTGAGTGATCTCTCACAGAAACAAAGATCTGAGTATCACATGTTCTCACTCATAAATGGACCTTGAACAACTACCATAATACTATAAGAAAAGGATTGACAGTGGCGAGAAACTATGGGGGAGGGACAGGGAGGGGAAGGGAGGTGGGATTAATGGTAGTCAATGTCTGTCTGGAGAAGGGGGACACACCTTATCAACAAGGGTAACTGCACAATGAATATTTGTATTCCTAACCCTTAACTGTACCCCACAATTTTAAAATAAAAAATATATTAAAATTCTTTAAAATGTGGCATATATACACAATGGAATATTATGCAGCCATAAAGAAAGACAAACATATGGACTTCGCAGCAACTTGGATGGATTTGGATTCGATCATGCTCAGTGATCTATCACAGAAACAAAGAACAGAGTTTCATATGTTCTCATTCATAAACAGACCTTGAAAAAATTATAATACTGTAAGAAAGGGATTGGTAGTAATGGGAAACTGTCAGGGGAGGGGGTGGGATTGGCAGTTGAGGAAAACTGCTAGGGGAGGGAGGGGCATACCTCATCAACAAGGGTAACTGCATGATCAATGTTTATATACCTAACCCTGAATTGTGCCCCACATCTATATAATAAAAAAAAAGAAAAGAAAAGAAAAGAAAAAGCAGACAAAAACATACACCGAGGAAAGGACATCCTATTCAAAAATGGTGCTGGGGCCGGGCTCGGTGGCTCAGCCTGTAATCCCACGCCTTTGGGAGGCTGAGGTGAGTGGATTGCCTGAGCCTGCAGGTTCAAGACTCGCCTGGGCAGGCGAGACCTCATCTCTACAATAAAATCAAAAAATTAGCCAGGCGAGGTAGTGTGTGCCTGTAATTCCGGCTACTCAGAAGGCTTAGGCGGAAGGATCACTCAGTATTATAAACTCTAATTCCATCCAGGTTGCTGTAAAATTCATGATTTTGTTCTTTTTCATGGCTGCTTAATATTCCATTGTGTATATGTACCACATTTTTTTAAAAATGGTGCTGGGAAAACTGGATAGCTACAGGCAGAAAAGTGAAACTTGATCCTTATCTCTCCCCATATATAAAAATTAACTCAAGATGGATTAAAGACTTCAATGTCAGACCCAAAACCTAGGATAACTATCCTAGGAAAAAAACCTAGGAAAAACTCTTCTGGCCATCACCTTAGGCAAAGAACTTGTGACCAAAACCCCAAGAGCAAATGCAACAGATACAAAAATACATAAATGGGACTTAATGAAACTAAAAATCTTCTGCTCAGCAAAAGAAATAACAGAGCAAACAGGCAACCTACAGAATGGGAGAAGATATTGGCAAGCTATATATCTGACAAAGGACTAATATCCAGAATTTTTATAAAACTCAAACAAATCAGCAAGTAAAAAGCCAATGACCCAATCAAAAAGTAGGCAATGAACAGACATCTTTCAAAAGAAGATATACAAATGCCCAACAAACATATGAAAAAATTCTCAACATCAATAATCATCAGAGAAATGCAAATTAAAACTACAATGAGATGCCACCTTACACGAGTCAGAATGGTCATTATTTAAAAAATCAAAAAACTGGCCAGGCTCAGTGGCTCAGCCTGTAATCCTGCGCTTTGGGAGGCCGAGGTGAGTGAATTGCCTGAGCCCACGGGTTCAAGACCCGCCTGGGCAACTTGGTGAGACCTCATCTCTACAATAAATCAAAAAAAATTAGCCAGGCGTGGTAGTGCACACCTATAGTACAAGCTACTTGGAAGGCTGAGGCGGAAGGATCACTGGAGACCAGCAGGTCAAGGTTTCAGTGGCCGGGAGCAGCCACTGCACTCCAGTCTGGGTGACAGAGTGAGACTCCAACTCAAAAAAAAAAGTTTTAATTTAATAAATAAATAAATCAAAAAACAATAGATACTGGCACAGCTGCAAGAAAAGGGAATGTGTATACACTACTGGTGGGAGTGTAAATTAGTACAATCTCTATGGAAATAAGTATAGAGATTTCTCAAAAAACTAAAAATAGATCTACCATTTGATCCAGCAATCCTACTACTAGGTATCTACCCAAAGGAACAGAGGTGGTTATATTTTAAAAGTATGCCTGCACCCACATGTTCATTGCAGCACAATTCACAATTGCAAAGATGTCAAATCAATCTAAATGCCCAATAGCTGATCAGTGGATAATGAAAATGTGGTATATATACACTGTGGAATACTACGCAGCTATCAAAAAGAGTGAAATAATGTCTTTTGCGGGAACTTGGGTGGAATTGGAGAACTTGATCTTAAGTGAACCAACTCAGGAACAGAAAACCAAACACTGCAAGTTCTCACTTTCAAATAGAAGCTAATCTAAGGATCTGCAAAGGCATAGAGAATGATAAAATGGACACTGGAGACTCAGAAGAGGGAGGAGAAAGTGGGGGGAGTGACCAAAAAATCACCTCTTGAGTACAAAAGGAGGTGTTGGTGAGTACACTTAAATCCCAGACTTCTTTGCCACAATACAAAGCAACCATGTAATCCAAAACTATCTGTACCCCCAAAAGCTAATGAATTTTTTTAAACACTAAAAAACACGCTTCTACAGAGAAAATGGAGGAAGTATTTTGTAACAGTACGATTCTGCTAGCCCAGAGTAGTCCTCAGTCTATTTTTATAGTTGTACCTTTGTGTTTTTAGCATATCATTAATCGTGAATTAATGCCTAAGAGCTTCAAGGGACATGCTCTGCATTTAGGCTGCACTTCGAATTCAAATTGCTGTAGGAGACCTCTGACACTAGGTCCTTTAGGTTTATATGTGCACTAGAACTGCCCTCCCAGAGTAAAAAATGGAAAGCATGTTGAGTGTTGTGAAGTGGCATTTGAGTGTTGTGAAGTTTACATGGCTTTTATTCCTTTTTAAATGGCTTTGAGAGAAAATATCAAAAAGATCTCATAAAGAACTCTGTATTTATAACTAGTAGCTCTTTCCACAGGACCAACTTTTGTTGTTGTAGAACTGAAGACTTTTCCGTGGGACTTATCACAGTTGTGTTAGAACAGATCTTTCCAGAAATAGACACCAAGATGGAATTCGACATGTCAGAGACTTGGGGAGGGTGACCATAAAGGAAGATAGAGAGGGATCCTGAGGAGGGTGAAAACGCCATACAATCACAATGCAAGTCTCATCTTGGGAAAGAGAGGGGGAGGATGAAAGGCCTTAGACTTCTGTGCAGTTCTAAGACAATGTTGACAAGGTTAATGGCCTTGAACCAATGGCCTCCATGAGAAGAGTCCAGTATTTCATAGGATTAGGCCTTCCTTAATAGCTCTGTGCTCATTCATTGGTTGGAAACAGACCAAGGGACGTGGAGTCTATGCAATGTCATGTATTGGAGCTCTGTGCCTCTAACAATTGTCCGCTTACTGCTCAGCTGTGCATCATTGAAGGAGATGATTGTATCTTTGGTTGTTTACAGAGACCCTTAAGTGTTCATGCCTAGCAATTAATTGCTTAATAACCCTCAATTTTATTATCCTTCTGCAGGGAATTAATACAACTTAGAAGAAACCAATGAACTCCACTGTCTTTGTAGGTTGTTCTCCCCCAAACCCCCTCCAAATTCTTTCAAATGCTTGAATCATCACAAACTATAGTGACATTTTGCTCTGCTTGGACATTTTATTAGTTCACAACCAGTGAAATGTTTATCAAGTAAGGTATTGTGCAAAGTGTTATTGTAACCGAACTCAAGTTCAGTTACTTGTTTCTTGAAAGTTAAAAGTTGAAACACAAAAGTTGGTGGAAGGAAAATTAGCCTTTAAGAGCCTACAAACTGAGGAGATGGTGAACTAAAGTCATAAAGATTGCCTCAAATTTCTCAGGCTGATTTGAAGGGCTTTAAAAGGGGAAAGGGGACGTGGGAAACTATGCACAAGGGTAGGCTACGTGTAGTTCAGCATGCTCATCTTGGTGGCCATCTGGTGGTCCAGCTGGCATCAGTCTGACCACAACCAGGTTGTAGATTAACTGTGTTCAGCATTTTTCTTCCTCAGAAGGGTCGTTTGACAATCTGGTTCCTGTTTTTGTTGGGACGTGGAAATCCTTGGGCAAGTATATAGATAATCATTAATCATAATCAGGGCAAAATGCAGGCAGCATGGCTATTATTATTGTATTTTCATTAAATGGGGTTACTCCAGCTGTATTATCTATGTCCCACCTACTAACTAGGACAGCATCTTACTAATTCACCAGATGGCTAGTGGGCCAGTTTCAAGTCCCCATATTACCTTCTGTTTGTTATGACCACTCGTGGGTCCTCTAAGAAGCAGACACCAAGATGGAATTGGACATGTGAGATAACAGAGGATATGCTTGTAAGGAAAAATAGGGAGGGAGCTGCAGGAGGCTGGGAGAACTAATGGAAAATGATGCCAGTATAACTTCCATAAAAGACTGAAAGAGAATGAAAAAGAAGGTCTTTAGAATTGGGTGCATTTCTAAAAATTTCAGCAGTCCTGGAGCCATAGTTTCCTGTCAGTGTTCTGTCTCAAACAGGGCTACTCTATATCACTCCAACAGCTACTGGGAAGTGTGGCCTTGGCAGAAGCATAGATAGCCTTAGCTGTTGCCAGCTAAAGTATATCAGTCAACTACATTCCCTGCTATGGGAAATCTGCAATGTGCACTTAAAAGTTGTCAAAACAATCTCCATGGCTCCTTGCATGTTTGTAAGCTCCTTCACCTTTTATGCTTAGGTGGCCAGCTTAATGCCACTTGACTGCTTCCAGATTTCACAATTTCCATATTGAAATACAGAATACAGATTCCATAGCCAATCTGACACCAATTTTTAAATCACTTCAGATTTCTGAATTCTGCATCTTTGGGCCTTGCCCACTCTCTCCTGATTCACAGAGTATCCTGAGAGGTAGTGAACATATATCTGGCACTGATTCCAAACATTTTCCTCTGGTCGCCAATCATGATGAGAATGAGTAAAACAGAAGACTCATATAGTTTTTTCCATTCATAGGGAGAACTCAACTCCTCCAAGCTCACAAAGATGAAAAGTTAAGGAAAGCTGCTCATTATGGAGTGATGGGCTGAAAGTTAGAGATGGTATGAAGAGGAAATATACAGGTAATTGAAATCCTAATGATTGCAAATCTCATATATCCCAATAGTGGGGCAATTTCCATTCACTGGACTAGGAGAAGCAAAATGAGAAATCAGTTTCTCTGGTTGTCATGTAGTGAACTTTCCTTTGCACTTGACTGTTTTTTCTATCATGCCCAATGATACAGTTTGTGTACCTAAAGACTAGTGTATTAAAATTTTTTCTGTTTAGTTTATGTATTTATGCAATTAGCAAGCAGACCTAGATTTAATCCCACATTACCCTTTTTTCTTCCTCTGGAAAGGAGCAAGGTAAAGGAGATTGCTTTGACCTTTACTCTTCCAGTTTTGGAAATAATGGGTATGGCTAATATATGCTGTCTTTGGGAGTATTAAATGCATAACAATTCAGATCTCATAGAGAAAACTCTTTCAGCTCCCTTCACAGTTAAAGAAAATGATGATCAGAGAAGGTAGGAGATTTAGAGTGTTTAAAAAAAACTGGGCTCAATTCCTGGTTTTAACTCTTATAGGATGAATAATCTTGGACAATTCTACTTCTGGCTACTTCGGTTTTTTGTTTTGTTTTTACCTGAAAAATTGAGAGAATAAGTCTTACCTTACAGTGTGATTGTGAGAACTGTGTCCGTATTTTCAATCTATAGTAGCTAAATGCTCTATTCATCTTAACCACTTTCTAGACATTGAGCTAACATTTAGCCTGGAGAGTAAAGTCAATGTCTCCATGAGTTATATAACTCATAACTTTATTTTGTGCTGATCCACTTTAAGAACATAGCACACTATGAGCAGGAATTCTGCAGCTGGATCAGGATTCAGGGAGGGCTTATGTGGAAAGGGAAGATTTTCCTTTCCATGGAACCCTCACACGCTCCAGGCCTGTGGAGAAAATATAACAAAGGCAACGCTGAGATATGGCCGTCTTGTCTCATTTTCCTTAACTGAACTGGCAGTTTTTTTTCAAACCACATTCTCTTTAATGAGTGGCATCCCCATACCAGCTGGGCATCCAGGTGAGTCATCTAGAACATTACATGTTGTATTAATACGAGCAGTTTTAACAGCATATCAATTACTAAAGGCTTAACTCGGGTTTTCTTGTAGCTGAGGCAGCCTTAAGGAAATGACTCAGTTTTTAGGATTTACTCACTTTTTAGGATATACATATAAAACAGAGTAGAAAGTATTAGTACATAGCACCACAATGTATTAAAAACTCCAATCAAAACATGAACCTAGGCAACTTAAGTTCACAAAGCAAGGGTGTTATGCCTTAATTTCTCATGTAAAATGTGAACAGTTATGCCTCATACAATATCAGGATACGTGTAAGAATTACTGACGCATATACTAAATAAGCATTAGCTGTTTGTTACTAACATAGTTGTCATTGGTTACCTTCTTTGAGGTTCAAATATTCTTTAGTGTAAGTTGGATATCTTCCATCTTTAGAACTTAGAGTTGAATACTTTTTTTTTTTTAGTTGGAGTCTCACTCTGTTGTCCAGGCTGGAGTGCAGTGGCACACTCACGGCCACTCCAGCGTCAACCTGCTGGGCTCTGGCAATCCTTCTGCCTCAGCCTTCCAAGTAGCCGGAAGTATACTTTCTTACTATTCCTTTGGAACTATAAAAGTTGGAGACCACAGGGCCTAATATCTCTGACTGTAAAATTCCCAATGGGAAGCATTCCACTATATTTAAACACCTTCTCCATAAGCTTCTTTGAGAGAGAAGGAAATAACAGTCATTTAATTTTAGTTTTTATCCTCAGGATTTGGAGAAATCTGTCTCGAATCTGCTTGGTACGGACAGCATAGACAATAGGATTGAGGACTGGAGGAACAAGGAGATAGAAGTTGGCAAGCAGGGTGTGAATTGGAGGAGGAACATGGTGACCAAATCGGTGAATAAGGGAAGAAACGACAATGGGAACATAGAAGATTAGAATGGCGCAGATGTGAGAACCACACGTCCCCAGAGTTTTAAGCTTGGCCTCAGGGGTGGCCAGCCCCATCACAGCCCTGAAAATCATCACATAGGAGGCAGCGATAGCCACTGAGTCCAAAATCAGCACCAGAAAGCCAATGCTCAGCCCATATATGTTATTGACCCTGCTGTCACCACACGTCAAGGCAACCACAGCCATGTGCTCACAGTAGGAGTGGGAGATGACATGAGTTTTGTAAAGGGGCAGCCGCAGGCGGATCATCAAAGGCAGGGGTCCAATGTAGAGAACCCCCCGGAGGAGGGCAGCTAACCCCAAACGACCTACCACCATATGAGTGAGCACTGTGCTGTGATGTAATGGGTCACAGATGGCTACATAGCGATCAAAAGCCATGGCAAGGAAGATACCTGATTCAACAGTGGCAAAACAGTGGATAAGGAACATTTGGCCCAAGCAGGCATCCAAGCTGATGTCACTAGCACCAAACCAGAAGATTCCCAGAAGTTTGGGCATAGTGGAAGTAGACAGAACCAGGTCAATGATGGCCAACATGCATAGGAAAAGATACATGGGCTGGTGCAGGCTGCGCTCTACTCTGACCACAGCCAGGATGGTGACATTCCCCACCATAGCCACCAGGTACATGGAGCCAAAGGGGATGGAGAGCCAGGTGTGCAAGGACTCCAGTCCTGGGATGCCAGTGAGCCGGAAGGAGCTGGATACTGAGCAGACATTATGAAAACTGAGCATGGCTACTTATATATAAACCTTCTCACTTTTGTCCCAAAATACAGCAGAACTTCTTTTACCTGGAAATAAAAGAATATTTTAAGGTTTTATAATAAAGAATAGGATCATTGGCTAGATAGATGTTATACAACAAGTATTTTTAGAAGAAATTATAGAGTGTCATAGTGTCATGTTATTAGACTACAATGTCTACAAAAACTTAACAAGCACAAACCAAAATATTCATTAAAATGAATGTATCAGTATCTTTTTGCAGGATGACCATCAAAAAAATGATTGTGCATCAATAAATGAGTTGATCTAAAACAGACAATTTGGTAACTATTTGGTCATTTGCTTCTGCAGGGAGGTTAGAAAGTGGCATTAGAACTATATTGGAAAGCTTTACAGAGTGTTTCTTGAAAGAAAAGAGACACGTTGGAATCAAGAGATATAGAATCAGAGACTTCTGGAACTATTTAGACTCTATGGTAAATCAAAGTTTA
Organism: Carlito syrichta; assembly: GCF_000164805.1. NCBI lineage: Eukaryota > Metazoa > Chordata > Mammalia > Primates > Tarsiidae > Carlito > Carlito syrichta. The sequence goes on from NW_007253990.1 coordinate 363,559, forward strand.
GGCTTAGGACTAACATAGACTACTAGGTGAGCTGAAATAATATCTAATCTGAAGGATAAAATCACAAGGCAGAGATGTGAGATGGTAAAGATGATACCTTCCAGAGGGTAGAAAAAAGGTAGTTTCTGAAAGGTAAAAGTTGTTGACTGAAGCTTAATTTATGAACGTTGATGCCCAAAGGTTGTCTGGGTTTGGTAATTTTCTAGATTTGGTTTCAGATCTTAGAAGTAAGTGCTTAGGTAAATTACTTTATCTAATTAATGAAATATAACCAACCTCATTTCACAACAAACTTAAAGCTGTGGCCCAGAGAAGTTGACATGATTAAATGAGAATGGAGTGTCTAACACACAGTAACACTAAGCATTAGCATTCTTTATTAAGTTGAGACTAATGTATAAAACCAAAAACATGTTCAATAAACTTCAGAGGACTTTAGAATGTCTATCTTCAGGAAACTGTGGTGCAGGGAGAATGACCACGGTCTAAACTTGTGGACTTTACCCACAGAAAGCAGGATTCATCTTCAGACTCCCACAGATTACTACAAATGGGCATAATGTTGACAGTAGTTGTAAAAGGGGAAGATTAAAATGCTGTCTTTGGCACTGGATAGGAAAAGAAGTTCACGGGAACCAGCAGCCTATGAAGTAAGTAGGTAGGATGAGGAAAGGGGGTTAACTGTGGGGAGCCTGGCTTGGCTTCCTTATCCTGTATACTGGTTATTCTGCATTTGTACTTCCAGATCCCCACTTTGTATGGCCCCAGAAGGTGTATTTCACTTATGGGCTGTACCACCTAGAGTTCCACGTCCTCTGATTTCCAGGTTGGTTTGGCCAATGTAAGGCACTAGCAGAAGATAAGCTGGTGAAACCAGAGATAAGAGATTTACTCCCTACTTCCTGCCAGGCATGTCTGGCAGTGTCTTGGCCTTCTGACCAAAGGCCCCAGCTCCTGAAAAGTGACCCCTTCTGCATTCCTGTAATTATGCCCTCTCCTTCCTGGTCAGGTCTAGATTGTTATACCACTTACTGCTAGTCCTAGTGTTCTTCTACCTATTGTCCCTTTATTGCTGCCCACACCTCTGTGGATAGTCCCTTCAGTTGCCCCCTTGACCATGCCATTTGTTCTTTCGTGGATATGTCAGATCAGATCCCAGTAGTATACAGTCTTTACCCAGTATTGTCTCTTGGCAAGCAGTCTGCTTCCTCAGCAGGACACAGAATCTGAAAGTTGACAAGTCACAACTAATTCTAAAGACAAAATAGCTATAATTTCATGACCATCAAGGGCTAGACAATCTATTCCCTGGTATTTAGGTTTCCAATAAAGGGGACTTTTCTATTTCACTTCTGTATTTAATCAAATGGCTTTCACAGTTTGAACATGTTATACTAAGCAAAGTTGCAAGCACATGGGAAATAATTGCTTTACTTCAAAAAAGGGAGAGTCCTCTAATTGAATGATCAGCAGGACTTGCTAAGTGCATTTTTTCTGTTGTCGTGATTGCCCCCTACAGTGGTCACCCTCCTGTGTTAGCAGTGAAACTGTTTCAGGATCTGTCTTCCCATCTGACGCCATTTGAATTCCTTCACTACTGTTCTTAGGAAAATGGTTCCCTTCTGTAATTGGGCAGATGTTATGTGGTAGAAGGATCTCACAAACCCAGATCATAGATGACGCTATGAATACACCTAGTGAATTATGGGCACCAAGAGGAAGTGACTTCTCACAAAAGTCAACAGGCCTCTGCCTCATCACAGACCTCATTAGAGCCAAGTCAAATGTCCTCTGGACTGACCTGAAACCCTGGAGAAGGTGGATTTAATTTTTCTCTCCTCTCACTTCCCTTCCTCATATCTGACAATACACAGATCTGTTTCTTGAAGTCATTTTCATTTAATATCTTCCTCTTCCTATCCCTCTCTGGGAACTCATGAAACTGAAAAGGACACCCTTGACTGAAGAGATGTACTTCAGCTGCTACATAAGGGAGGGCTGAGCCTTGGGATTGGCTTTGCTGACTCCTTTTCTCTGAGATCCTAACACAGAGAATACCTCCTTAACTCATGCCTTCCTTGTCAGGAGCAACTCTCACACCTTACATACAGCAGAAGACTTCCACGGTGCCTGTGCAGGGATAGTGTGAGAGGATAAGGATTCATTCCAGGACAACCTCCCACCTGGACAACCTATCCCAATACATTCACCATAACCATCTGCGATTTTTCCCATTCCTCACCCTGCTTACTACCCTCAGTGAGGCTGAATCTTTGTTTCCCATCCATATTATGTTCTTTTGCTTCTGAGAATTATCCATGCTTTTTTCCTATGCTTTTTCCTAAAATACTGAGTAATCTATCACAAAAACAAATAACTGAGTATCACATATTCTCACTCATAAACGTATCTTGAACAATTATCATAATACTATAAGAAAAGGATTGGCAGTAGTGGGAATCTGGCAGGAGAGGGGGTACACACCTCATCAACAAGAGTACCTGCATAATGAACATTTGTATACCTAACCCTGAATTGTACCCCACATTTTTAAAATATAAAATTTTGTAAAAATGTGTTCTTTACAAAGGAAAAAAATGGGACTCTCTTCCTATCTCCTTCACCTTGCACATTTACCTTGCCACAGTTTAGACATTCCCTTCTTAGCAGAGCCTACTTTAACCCTTAGTTAGGTACCCTATTTCTGTATTGTGCAAATAGTTCCCTGAATTGCCTCCTGGTGTGTTTCCGGCAACAGGATGTAAGTTCCAAAAAGTAGCAGTTGTGCCTGTCTTGCTCTGTATCAGAAGTCCTGTACTCCCATAATACCTGGCTTCGTTGAAGGAGAATAAAATACTGTGCCTATTTAAAGACTCTGGAAGTATCTTAGAGGGTTTTGTATTGACACTAGTGAACTAGAGTCTTCTTCAACCTCCTTGTTTGTGGCTCTGTATGGATCCCACTTTCAGGTCCCCTTCCTAGAGAATTCCTTCTCACTGAGTCTTACCTTGGAAACCTTAAATGGGAGCAAGACCTAAGTTGGCTTCCCAAGCTCTGCACATCCTTATAAACTGGGGACTCCTCAGTTCCGTCTCTAGATTCCCCTTTATAAGATGATCTTGCTTGGACTCACACACATCAGAGGAAGAGCCTGGGGTTCTGCAAATGCCTCAGAGGCCTTGCACTTATAAGCATTCTGCTCAGGGGTCCAGGGAGTTCCATCTGGACTCTAAGCTGCCTTACTTCTCTCAATATAAAAGGATACTATCAGGCTTTGTCCCAGAAGAATGTGCACTGAATCTCAATTTAAGCACAGCTGTCCCTAGCATGACAAGGTTGGTCCATATGAGTCTAAGGGGGAAGAACATGCCTCTTGAGTCATAATCCCTTGGGTCCAACTCCTGCTCTTGCACTTGTACCTGGCCTCCCTGGTGTCTGCAGTTATTCTGAGGACATGAAATAGAAATCAGAACGGTTTTCCTGGAGACAGGGATGAAGAGTACCCTGGAGCTCAGGGATAAGGAATCAGAGTTCAGCCTGGTTGTAAGACTCTAAAGTCTTATATCTATACAGTATGTAAGACTGATAGCAGAGTCCTGAACTGACTTTTTTTTTAATTTTTAATTTTGAAGATGTGGGGTACAATTCAAGGTTAGGTATACAAATGTTCATTATGCAGGTACTCTTGTTGATGGGATGTGCTCCCCTCCACCCCGGGCAGTTTCCCCCTACTGCTGAACTGACTTTAAGACAACTCAATGGCAACTCTCCCAGCCCCCAAAATAATAGATACTGGAAACATTTTTCCCCACTCATGGTTTACACCATGAGGAAAGGACTCTACGGACAGAGGAGTGCATCTCCCTTATATCTTCCTGAACCCAATCTCTCCAGTAATCCCCTCCTCAGAAACAAAAGAAGTCAAAATAAGGAAGATACCCATTTAAAGTATTCTAATGGGATTTTCATGGATTGGTAGAGCATCACACTTTAGGAGTTGCGACAAGACATGGTCTTTGAAGCTCCAAAGGCTTGAGTTTGTCAAGCCAGTTCAGTTACATACTCCTTGTGTGACCTCAAGTAAGGTATTCCATGCCCATTTCTTCAAGCACAAATTAAAAATAATACCTATGTTTCTGGTAGTATTTATAACTTAGATACTGTATATATAAAGGAGCTAGTAAGGCAAACATGGCAAATACTTAATCAGCATCATCACCATTACTGCTGTTGTTTCTGTACCTTCTAGAGGGGTTAGTTTTCATAAGCATGGAAGACACACAGCCTAACTGTCTCCTTCAGACCAGGAGCTAACATGGTCAGGGAAGAGGCTAATCCAGTAGACTCATTATGAAATGGATCTTATTTTCTCCTCTGCTCTCCTTTTTGAGGATCCTACATCTACTCATCCTCAGGATGTGGAACTTCTGAGAACTTCTAGAAGCTTGCAACCTGTCCACCAACTTTAACTTTACATTCTGTATGAAACTGCTAGTAGCTGGCAAAAAATATGAGATTCTTTCTTGCTTCTATGTCTGTGCATATGGTGTACCCTTGGTTAAGTAAAAAAAAGTAGGAATGTCACTCTGTACAGATTCATATCTAGAATCTAGAATTCTATCTAGATTTATTCAGTACTGAAACTTGGTTCGGTATTCACCTCCTCCAATAAACTCTGCTTTGACAAACTTAGGATTTAGTAGGTGAGGTAATCTCTTTTTATCTGGATGTTTTCTATGATATTTAAATATAAAATATATCCTACACATCAATGTGCTTGTCAAATCAAGTTGTTTAAGGTTACAGTAAGACCTCGTTCCTTAATTTGATGTACCAACTCTAAAGTGGAGAGGTATGCATAAGATGTTCAGAAGAACATTAAAAACATTATGTCTCCCCATGGACTAATATCTTAAATCTATATTAAGTCAGAAGAGATGCATATGCAGCCTTGTAAACATCTGAGTCAGAACCAAGCATTGTTGGTCCCCATTCTAACCCTGTACAGTAGAGAACGCCCTGGCCCCAAAATGACATTATATCACTAACTTACTTGGGCTCCATAACACAAAAGAAAGCATAGAGCTTGGTGTTGTTACATATATTAACCCTTTAATTGAACATACCTATTCAGTTATTTCATTTTCATTCATTCAGTCTTACATCTAGGTCAATCAAAGGTGAAAAGTCAGGCCACTCAATGATGCCAACAACTATTTGGGCTAATATACAAGGAGATGTATTCATCAAATTATAGTATCTCACAGAATACCTTCACTGCACCTAAAAACCTCCTGTTCCACCTATTTTTCCCTTCCTCACATGTATATCTGACTGATCCTTTTATTATCTCCATAGTTTTCCTTTTTCCAGAATGTCATATAATCGGAACCATATAATATATAGCCTTTTCAGATTGCTTTCTTTTGTGTAACATGCATTTAAGCCTTCTCTCTCTCTTGGTGGCATGAAAACTCATTTCTTTTTATTGCTGAATAATGTTCCATTGTATGGATCTTACCAGTTTCTTAATCTATTGACCTATATAGTTATATACATCAACATGCAGGTTCTGGTGTGTGTTTTGTGTTTACATTGGTGTGTTTTTGTGCATTCTGGTTTTGTTTTCAAATCACTGCAGTAAATACCAAAGAGCACCATTGCTAGATCATTTGGTGTAAGTATGTTTTATGTTGTAAGTAACTGCCAAACTGTCTTTCAAAGCAGCTGTACCATTTTGCATTTTTATCAGCATTAAGTGTTCCTGATGCTTCATATCTTTACCATTTGATGTTGCCAGTGATTTGAATTTTAGAGATTCTAGTAGGTGTGTAATATCATTTTCATTTTATTGACAATTTTCCTGATGAAATATGATGTGGAGCATCTTTTCATATGCTTATTTTCCATCTATATATCTTTGAGATATTCGTTGAAGATAACTTTTTAAACAGGCTGATTGTTTTCTTGTTGAATTTTTAAAATTCTGTATGTATTCTGGTTCAATGTTCTGTTCTACACTGAATATATCTATTGCAAAGATTGTCTTTGAAATCTAGTTTCTCAACTCTTGCTTTTATGAATTGTGCCTTTGATGTTTTCTAAAGTAATTGCCAAACCCAAAATCTTCTGTGTTTTCTATGTTCTAAGAATTTTGTAATCTTGACTTTTACAATTACTCTATAATCCCTTCTGAGTTAATTTTTCTGAAGGATATAAGATCTGTATCTAGACTTACTTTTTTGCATGTGGATATTCAGTTGTTCCCCAGGACCATTTTAAAAGACCATCTTTTCTCCATTTTATGCCCTGTGTTCCTTTATCAATGATTAGTTGACTGTATGAATTTCTGTAGGTGTATTTATGGGATCACTATTTTGTTCCATTGATCTACTTGTCTATTCTTTTGTCACTATCACACTGTCTTGATTATTGAAGATTTACAGTAAGTCTTAAAGTTAGGATTTGTCAATCTTTCAACTTCATTTTTCTCTCTCAAAATTGTATTGTTTCCTCGGGATTTTTTTTTTTATATATAAACTTTAGAATCTTTTATCAATGTCCACTAATGATTTGTTAGGATTTCAGCTTGAATTGTGTTACATATATAAATCAAGTTGGGGCAAACTGACATCTTCACAATGTTGAGTCTTTCTATTCACATGTATGAACTATCTCTTCATTTATTGGCTTTTGATTTCTTTGAGAGTTTTTTCTTGTTTATAGATCCTATGCTTATTTGGTTAGATTTGAACCTAGATATATAGTTTTCTGATTCTAAAGAACATTATATACACTGGTTTTAATTTTAAGTTCCAATTCATTGCTAGTATATAAGAAAGTGATTGGCTCATATATTGCTTTTTTATCATGAAAACTTCCTATAATTACTTATTTCATTCTAGGAGTCTAGGGAGGCTTAAGGAGAATTTCTTACATAGCTTATTATGTCACTTATGACCAAAGATGGTTTTTATTTCTTCCTTCCCAATAGATGTGTGTTTTATTTATTATTGCATTATCAAGGACTTCTGTTATGCTGTTCAATAAAAGTGGTGAGAGTGAATCTCATTGCCCTACTTTTGATGTAAGTTGGGAAAAAAAATCTAGTTTCTGACCATTAAGTTAATTAGCTGTAGGTGTTTTTTAGATTTTTTTAATTGGGTCAAGGAGGTTTTCCTCTCTTCTGTGTGCTGAGAGTATTTATTATGAACATTTGTTTTCAAATGCTTTTTCTGCATCTATTGATGTCATATGATATTTCTTGGCCTGCCGATGTGATGAATTATATTAATTTTTTAATGTTGAGTCAGCCTTGCATATATGGAATAAATCTCATTTGGTCACATGCATAATATATTTTATATTTTGTTGAATTTGATTTGCTAACATTTTGAGGATTTTTATATCTATGAACATGAAAGATATTCATTATTGAAATTACCTGGGCCAGGGACAGGAACAAGATGGCGACGGCATAGGTGAACTTGTGAGTTTCTCCGAACATGAGTTCCCAAAAAGACTCTTACCTCTCTTCCCCCATCCCCCAGCCCACCACCAGCCATGCTAGTGCAAGGCCTGAGGACCTTCAGTCCCACACAGGGCCAGATATTGCAGCCCACTGCTGCTGCTGTTCCACTGTGTATGTGGGAGTCTCGGGTCCCAGCCTCCGCCCAGCTCCCTCCCTGGCTACATCGTCTCCAGCCCGGCACCCGGCACCAAGCTGCCGGTCACTGAGGGAGGATCTGGGTGCCCGCCCCTCAGAGACACCGGTCCCATTCCTGGCTGAAGTACCCTGTGGGGGGCCCAGGGCACTCTCACCGCTCGCCACCTGCCCTCTGGAGCTTTGGAGCTCTGGAACTCTGGGCCCACCATGGCTGAGGCACTCAGCACAAGACCCCAAGCTGTGGGACCCAGACAAGCAGAGAAAAACAGATCTGCAGAAACTGCCTCGCCATTCTCCAGGCAGAGAGTTCCATTGCCCCACCCACCGATCAACAAACTTTACCTCAGTTCCTAAGGCAACGCACAAAACAGGAGACAAAGCCCCACCCCTACGCTGCAACAAAAAACAAAGGGGAGACGCTGGAATCGGAGATCAGAAAAGTGACTTTAGTCTGATCGCTTATTTTGACTTATGATTTTATCAATGTAACTGTTGGTTTTGATCACATTTGTTGTTTGCCTTCTGACTTACACTGTTTCTTGATTTTATTGGCCTGTCTCTGTGTAGCTATCAGTACTCTTTAGGGAATCTTTCTTATGTGCCTTTCTTCACTTCTTCCCGGCCTTGTGTCTCTTTCTCACCTGATAGTTGGTATGTATATCTGTTTTCCCTCTCACTCTTCTCTCTTTCTAACTCTCTATTGACCCCCCTTCCTCCATTATTTTCCTCTTTTAAACCCCTCTTTTTAATCTAGGGACCAAGACTACATACTGCTAAATGGACAGATTGTAAGGCAGAGAGAAATAGGTTCCAGTGTGCTCATACACCTGTTCGTGGATGCTAGAATCAGCATAATACATTCTGAACCACAGCTTCCCTCTCAATTATACCTCAAA
>NW_007253990.1:372140-374007 GCF_000164805.1 Carlito syrichta
GAATATAAGCTCAAAAAGATAGAACAAAACCTTCAAGAAGCCGGGCTCGGTGGCTCAGCCTGTAATCCTGCGCCTTTAGGAGGCTGAGGTGAGTGGATTGCCTGAGCCCACGGGATCGAGACCTGCCTGGGCAGCGAGACCTCATCTCTACAATAAATCAAAAAATCAGCCAGGCATGGTAGTGCATGCCTATAATTCTGGCTACTTGGAAGGCTGAGGCAGAAGCATCACCGGAGCCAAGCAGGTCAAGGTTGTGGTGGCTGGGAGTGGCCACTGCACTCCAGTGTGGGCGACAGAGTGAGACTCCATCTAAAAAAAAAACCTTCAAGGGATGAGCGATTACTTTAAGAGACCGAACCTAAGAGTAATTGGCCTTCCTGAGGCAGAAAGAGAGACAGAGACCACACTGGAACAAACTTTCAATGAAATCATTTAAGAAATTTCACTTATCTAATCAGTGATGCAAAAATTTAAACTCAAGAGATTCAGAGAACCCCTGCAAGACAACAAATGAGAATAATAATTCACCTAAAAAAAAGTAGGCATAAAAGAAAAAATCCTAAAGGCAGCAAGAGAAAAAGGCCAGATCACCTACCATGGAAGACCAATCAGAATAGCAGCAGATTTATCTACAGAAACCCTGCAGGCTAGGAGAGCTTGGAGCCCTACCTTCAAAGTCCTAAAAGATAAACAATTTCAACCAAGAATAACCTACCTGGTCAAGCTAAGCTTCATCAATGAGGGAGAATTAAAATCTTTCCCAGATATCCAATCCTTAAGAACTTATGCTGCCACCAAACCATAACTACATGAAACACTTAAGAAAGTACTAAACACAGAAGAAAAGGAAAAAAGAACAATGTTCTTCACAAGAGTACAGGGAAAAGAATAAAATATACATGAACCAACCCCAAAACCATAAGAAAGACCAAAAAAACCAAGTGGAAGAACAACAACTCTATAAGAACTCTATGATAGGGACGAAATTTCACATTTCAATAATTAGCCTGAATGTGAATGGACTAAATGCACCACTGAAAAGACATAGAATGGCAAAATGGATAAAATATCACCAGGCAACAATAAACTGCCTTCCAGAGACCCATCTTACTAGAAAGGACATATACAGACTCAAAGTATGAGGATGGGAAACAAATTTTCAGGCGAATGAAACACAAAGGAAAGGAGGAGTCATGATCCTAATTTCAGACAAAATACCATTTAAGCTATCAAAAATTAAAAAAGATATAGAGGGCCACTACATAATGATAAAAGGTTCACTCCATCAACAAGATATATCTATCCAAAACATATATGTACCCAACATAGGTGCGCCAACTTTCATAAAGCAACTTCTAGGAAAACTAAAGAAAGATATTGACTCTAACACCATCATAACTGCGGATTTTAATACCACACTCACAACCCTAGACAGATCATCAGGACAAAAAATCAGCAAGGAGATCTGGAACCACAATAAGACTCTGGACCAAATGGACTTAATTGATACCTACAGAACACTCCATCCAAAGACCACAGAATACACATTCTACTCATCACTGCATGGAACGTATTCTAAGATCGACCACATAATTGGACATAAATCAAGCATAAGCAAATTTAAAAGGACTAAGATTCTACCATGCACCTTCTCAGAACACAGTGGAATAAAAATAAACATTGACAGGATCAAGGTCCCCCCAAAACCCACAAAGACATGGACACTAAACAGCATGATGCTAAACAACTCCTGGGTCAATGATGAAATCAAAGCAGTGATCAAAAGATACCTGGAAACAAATGAAAATGAAGAAATATCTTACCAAAATCTCTGGGACGCCTTGAAAGCTGTAGTAAGAGGGGAAGA
>NW_007253990.1:374391-385162 GCF_000164805.1 Carlito syrichta
CGTCACATCTGACCCTGAAGAAATACAAAAGATCATTAGAGACTACTACATACACTTGTATGGAAACAAACTTGAAAACCTTAAGGAAATGGAGGACTTTCTGACATCACACAACCTACGTAGGTTGGAACAAGAAGAAATTGAGACCCTAAATAGACTAATAACAATCAAGGAAATCGACTACATAATAAGAAAACTACCTACAAAAAAAAGCCCTGGTCCAGATGGCTTTCCATGAGAATTCTACAAGACATTTAAGGAGACGCTGATACCAATCCTACTGAAGGTATTCCAGGTGATTGAAAAAGATGGAACTCTCCCCAAATCATTTTACAAAGCCAACATCACATTGATACCAAAGCCAGGTAAGGATCAAACAAAGAAAGTGAACTACAGGCCAATAACTTTGATGAACATAGAGGCTAAAATTCTCAACAAGATACCAGCAAACCAGATTCAACAATACATCTCAAAAATCTCCCATCATGACCAAGTATGCTTCATTCCTGGGATGCAAGGCTGGTTCAACATTCGTAAAACTATAAATGTTATTAAATACATCAACAGATGTCAAAATAAAAACCACATGATTATATCATTAGATGCAGAAAAAGCTTTTGATAAAATCCAGCACCCCTTCTTGATAAAAACCCTTGAACATCTAGGCATATGGGGAACATACCTTAAAATAGTGAAAGCCATCTATGAGAAACCCACAGCCAGCATACTCCTAAATGGATAAAAATTGGAACCATTTCCCCTGAAAACTGGAACAAAATTGGAACCATTTCCCCTGAAAACTGGAACAAGACAAGGATGCCCACTCTCACCCCTCCTGTTCAACATTGTATTGGAAGTCCTGGCTCAAGCAATCAGAGAAGAGAAGGCAAACAAGGGTTTCCAAATAGGAAAAGAGGAATCCAAGTCATCTCTCTATGCAGATGATATGATTGTGTACCTTGAAAACCCAAGAGAATCTATCAAAAACCTCCTTACACTGATAAAGGCCTTTGGCAAAGTCTCAGGATACAAAATAAATACACAAAATACAATCACATTTCTCTACACCAATAATAAACAAACAGAAACCCAAATAAAAAACACAATTCCATTCACAATAGCCACAAAAAAAAATGAAATACCTTGGCATCTTCCTAACGAGAGACATGAAAGACCTTTACAATGAAAACTACAAAACACTGCTCAAAGAAATAAAAGGTGACACAAACAAGTGGAAAAATATCCCATGCTCATGGATTGGAAGAATCAACATTGTGAAGATGTCCATCTTACCTAAGGCAATCTACAAATTCAATGCAATACCCATCAAATTACCAGCAACATTCTTCTCAGACCTAGAAAAAACAACACAGGAATTCATATGGAAACACAAACCTCCAAGAATACCCAGAACAATCCTCAGCAAAAAAAAAACAAAGCAGGTGGTATCACATTACCAGACTTCAAACTTTACTATAAAGCTACAATCATCAAAACAGCTTGGTATTGGTATAGGAACAGGCATATAGACCAGTGGAATAGAACTGAGATTCCAGAAGCAAAACCTCAATTTCTCAACCAACTCATCTTCGTCAAAGCCTCCACCACCTACCACTGGGGAGAGGAGAACCTATTCAGTAAATGATGCTGGGAAAACTGACTGACCACATGCAGAAGATTGAAACAGGACCCCTATCTAACCCATGCACAAAGGTTAACTCCAAATGGATCAGAGACCTAAATGTAAAACCTCAAACCATAAGAACCTTAGAAAATGAAAGAAATACCCTCATGGAAATCGGAACTGGCATCCAATTCCTGAACAAAACCCAAAACCCACAGGTCATAAGAGAGAAGATAGACAAGTGGGACCTTATTAAACTGACAAACTTCTGCAAAGTCAAAGAAACCATCAAGAGAGCAGGGAGACTGCCTACAGGCTGGGAAAAAGTATTTGCCAACACCAGGTCTGACAAAGGCTTAACATCCTGTATCTACAAGGAATTCAAACGTGCTGGAAAAAAAAAAGACCCCATTATAAAATGGGCAAAAGATATGAACAGACACTTCACAAAGGAAGACATCGGAGCAGCCTACAGACACATGAAGAAATGTTCAACCTCACTAATTATCAGGGAGATGCAAATCAAAACCACACTGAGATACCACCTAACTCCAGTCAGAATGGCAATTATCAACAACTCAAAAGATAACAGCTGCTGGAGAGGATGTGGTGAAAGGGGAACACTTCTACACTGTTGGTGGGAGTGTAAACTAGTGCAACCTCTATGGAAAGCAGTGTGGCTATTCCTAAAAGCTCTAAATATCATCTTCCCATATGACCCCACAAACCCCTACTGGGAATATACCCTGAAGAACTCAAATCACTCTATAAAAAAGATATCTGCACACGTATGTTTATCGCAGCATTGTTCACAATAGGAAGAACCTGGAAGCAACCATGCTGCCCATCAAAAGAGGACTGGGTTATAAAAATGTGGTACATATACACGATGGAATACTATGCAGCCATAAAAAAGAACAAAATCATGAATTTTGCAGCAACCTGGATGGAACTAGAGTCTATAATACTGAGTGTCCTCTCACAGAAACAAAGATCCGAGTATCACATGTTCTTACTCATATAATGGACCTTGAACATCCAATGTAATACTATAAGAAAATGACTGACGGTACTGGGAAACTATCAGGGGGGAAGAAGATAGGATTAACAGTAGCAAATATCTGTCTGGGGACAGGGAAACACCTCTTGTCAACAGGGTGCCTGAATGAAACATAATTGTATACCTAACCCTTAACTGTACCCCACAACATCATAATAAAAAATATTGATTAAAAAAAAATTGCCTGGGCCTGATGTTTTCTGCTTTGAAAGGTTAATTAACTCATTTTCTTTAGTAGAAAAGCACATTCATATTATTTCTTCTTAAGTTTGGTAGATAATATTTTTTTAAAGTGATCTGTTTTATGGACATAATTGTTAATAACTCCTTTATTTTAATGTCCATAGTGCATTTTATGGTCCTGCATGTGGGTTTATTGATGAAATAGTCCATGAGATCTTGAGAAGAATGTATTCTGCTGTTGTTGGCAAAGTATTTTATAGATATCATAACACATTTGATTTAACTGTGTTCAATGTCAATTATGACATTACTTTTTTTAACCTACTGGATCTGTCACTTTCTAATAGAGGAGTATTAATCTCCACCTATAATAATGGTTTTATTCACTTCTCTTTGCAGTTCTGTCAGTTTTTGCCTCACATATTTTGATCTATTGTAGGTACACATTAAAGATTTCTGTCTTTTCATAGAATTGATTTCATCATTGTTATATAATATCCCTTTGTATGCCTGGTAATAGTACTTGCTCTGAGTTTGCTTTGATTTAAATTAATATAGCTAATCCAGTGTTCTTTGAGTAGTGTTAGCAAACTAGAAAAAAATTGACTATGCTTTTACTTTATGTCTTTATAGAGTAGTTTTTGTATGAGAAAACATGTGGTTGGGTTTTTTCAATTTTTTAATTTGCTTCAAACATATTTTTAAAAGTTTAAAATATGAAACTTGAGAGAATAACCAGACTCAGCTGACCAATTGCTGTCCTGGTTCTGAGACTGGGAAGGTATCATGGAATATCTAATTCATCTGTTTTCTGAACCTTCTTTTCTAGTTCATATTGATTTAGTCATCTTGGTACACATTCTACAATGGAACATTAAAATACATTAGAATCCAGGAGATTGCTCTGATGCAAACAGAAGGAGAAGTGACAAAAACAAGAAAGCACAACTTACAAATTTCTTGCCCAGGAATTCATTATTGCACAGAAAAGCAACCTACAAAGTGTCAGTAATCCTGCCTTCCTGAAAAGAACCTTGAAGTGGCCGTCATGACTAAAAACAAGTATTTCTCAATATCCTTTCATCCTTTCAAACTCCTTGCAGATGTGTCTTGGGGCGGTGTTCGCTTTCATCCCTGCTACACAATCCACAATGCGTTGCTTCACCCCCAATGCTCACACTGTAGCATCATACTGTAGCATCCGTATGATCATGTAGCATCATACTGTATGATCATGTAGCTCACACTGTAGCATCCGTATGATCATGTAGCTCACACTGTAGCATCACACTGTAGCATCCGTATGATCACGTAGCATCATACGGACAAAAGAACTTTTCCACACACAGAGTATACCTAATGATATTTATTCTCTAATATTATATTTTATGACACAAGCATGTTGATTTCTGGGAAGTGAAAATGATGCCAGATATCTCAATTGGGTCAAGTCTTTGATATGGTTTTTTATTCAATCAGTTGGAGAGCTGGGCCCCCAAGAAATGTGGCTGTTCCTGGAACTGTACTGCCAGCCCGGGATCCACGTGGTGGCCAGGATGTGATGGCGTCCGACGGGGAGCATGGTGGCACCCAAGAGCTTGGTGATGCCAACAGCTGCAGGACCCCCTAAGAGTGTTGCAGCATTCTTGATTGGGGGGTCAGTGAGCCAAGTTCCGAGAAGTGTCACAGCTCCGTCAGCTCGGTGGGCCAGCAAGCCAACCCCCAAAGAGTGTTACAGCTGCGCTGGTTCAGCAACCCCATCGGTTCTCCTTAGCTCTGTGAGTCCATTCAGCTCTACGCCGTTGTCGGATCCATTCCACCATGGGCTCCACTCTGCCATCGGCTCTACTCCACTGTTAGCTCCACTCCACCATCAGCTCCACTCCTCCGTCAGCTCTATCAGCTTCACTGGCTCCAGACTCCACCTGTTCTGCCAGCTCTGCCGCTACCATGGTTGGCAAGCCAACCCAAGTGTATGCAGCTCTTCACGTCCAGCGGTCTTCAAGTCTGGCAGTCTTCAGATCTGGCAGTCTTCAGCTGCCCTTCCATCCGGGTTCTTGTCGCACGCCCAAAAAGAATGAGGAAAGCAGACAACCGGAAGGCGAGAAAGTAGGGATTTATTGAGAAGACAGGAAAGCTCCTGGCACCAAGAGGGAGCTGGAACCTTACTGGATTGCCGCAGGAGACAGAAGTTTGTATAGTCTCCAGAACCTGCTGATTGGTTGGCAACAGCACCAATCAGAGAGAGGTCTTAGTAGATGTATCAATTGGGAGAGGGTTGGGAAGGGTCAATCAGGAAAAATGAGTGGAAGATGAAGTCTCCAGACCTGGAAGAGGTTGTGTCCACTCCAGTCTTGGGCTTGCAGCTACCGGACCTGCACTAACTGTCTCCCTGTCAGTTGTCTAACTTTCTCATCTTTCATTACCCCCTCTGGAGTAGTAACCCTAACTGACCTTAGGGAGTAGGGATGATGACCAGTCTGGCTACTTCCTGCTGATCATGGGCATCATATGAAGACAGCAGCTAGAGTTCCTCCAGAGGGCAATCTAAGAGTCCTCAGTAGCAGGAAGCTTCCATACAAGGTTCCATTTTTCCTTACTATCTGGAGCTTGATGGCCTCTAGATGAGAAGAAATAAATTTTACTAGGAGATTAATTATGCATGGACCAAATATGAACAAAACAGTAAAAGGAGCTATCAAGGCAAAAATCCACACCCATATATTAGAAATTCTTAAGATAGAAAGGACTGCAGACAACTAGGTCCTGACCCTGCCTGTTCTCTTAGAGTACCAATGATTTTGATATTATTTTTTATGACCTGCAGGTTCTCTTCTACCTGGGAGGAAGTGTTAATCCAGAAACAACAAGTTTCATTTAATAATGCACATATTCTTCCACCATGAGCATATCCAGTGTTTGACAGTTTTGCAGAACCATCGTAGCTAGTGAGTTAACAGACATTTGTTGATTCTCAGTAGCAGCTACCATGGCTTTCCACCCTTGCTGTACCATGAGGGTGAGATTTAATAGAGAATTTTCTAACAGAGGAATCCTGGCAAACCAGAAGAAACCTCTGGCAATGGAATGTCCTAGTCCAGGTCTTTGCAAAACTGGACGGTCAAGGGTACATCCTCCTAGATTAGGTATATTATAACTAGGCATGTTAGTACTGGACGGAGGCCCCAAATCTCTGTGACTGCTTTGTCACTGTATGGATTGCTCCAGGAAAGATCATAAATTTAGAATATGCAAAGAGGCAGTCATCTGAGCCTGACTGAGGATCATCACCTTAGAGGCAGTAGTCACTATTGGGCAAGCACCTTTCCATCCATAGGGTAAAACCAAGTATAATCCATAACCACATAAAAAGTAACAGGCGAGACCTCATCTCTACAATAAATCAAAAAAAATTAGCCAGGCGTGGTAGTGCACACCTATAGTTCCAGCTACTTGGAAGGCTGAGGCGGAAAGGATCGCTGGAGCCCAGCAGGTCGAGGCTGCGGTGGCCGGGAGCGGCCACTGCGCTCCAGTCTGGGCGACGGAGTGAGACTCCAACTCAAAAAAAAAAAAGTAACACCAGTTCCAATTAAAGAAGGTGCCCCAGTTCAGGCTCGGTGGCTCAGTCTGTAATCCCAGCTCTTTGGGAGACCAAGGTGAGTGGATTGACTGAGCCTGAGGGTTCGAGACCAGCCCAGACAACTTGGCGAGACCTCATCTCGACAAATCAAAAATAGCCGGGCATGGTAGCGCGCGCCTGTAGTTCCAGCTACTTGGAAGGCTGAGGCGGAAGGATCGCTGGAGACCAGTGGGTGGAGGCTCTGGTGGCCATGAAAGTTCATGCCACTACACTCCAGCCTGGCTGAAGGAGAGAGACTCCAACTCAAAAAAAAAAAAAGAAGGTACCCCGATGGATACAAATGGGAAGAATATTCCAGTGAGTGTGATTTCCTTTGGTTCATCAGGGTTACTGGAACAGTCATGAGGAAAATTATCTTTGGATAACTTTAGCTGTTCCTATTTAGTGTTCTCCCAAGGGACCATTCTGCTATGTGTATGGGTTCTGCAGGCATGATGATTAGGGTTATATGAAAAGTTTGTGCTCCAGAAAAATTTAGAGAGGATATGTCCAGGGTGGGTGTCATAATAAGGAGACTTACATATACCCCAGGTTATAACAATTCCAGTGTGTTGACACATTAGGACAAGGTAGCCACAGGGGCTGATGATACAATAACAGGTGTCTGTGTAATTCACCATATCCTGACAATTTGGTGTATTCATCATTGTATACTCTGGCCAGTATATTTGATGTTTTTCAAGTATGACTTTACATCAGCCAGTTTTGGTAGGGACTCCATTAAAGACTAGAACCCACGGTCCCCATACTCCAGGTGATTTGGTACTGGTGTGGGTTCTTCCCTTTCTTTCCCCTTCTTCAGGCCCAGATCTTATTTTGGTGAAACACAGTTATATTACAATACTTGGGGGAAAGTCAATCCACCCAGGATAGTCCTAAATGTGATTGAAAGCAGAGAGAAGCATTTCCCCACACTTCTACCGCTTCTCTAACCTTAATTGAGGCCTTTTCATCTTGGGGAGCTTTCTGGTTGGGTTTCACTACTCCTTTTAGGGCAGTGGATTCATACCAAGAACCACTGAGATTTCCAATATGCTTGAGAGACAATGGTAGAGATATTAGGAAGAGAGCTGAAGAAGGTCCCCCCTGTGGGTATATCCAGCGGTTTGAATAATTACCCTGTTGAGCCAAATACATAATGGAGGAAGATACGTGTGCTTACAAGAAACTAGGGCTAGTGATGGCAAAAATAAGGAGCAAAATAGACCAGGCATTTGCTCATTCCCATGAGGGAAATCTCACAGGAGGAATAAAGGGTATGACTGTCTAAGGAAGTAAATAATCCCATGGGTGTTCAGAGTTAAGGGATCCTTAGCAAAGGCATTTAATAGTACAAATCAAGATAAACACAAAGATATCGGTATAGGTAAGGCTACAAGGAGGATATGCAAGGTAGGAAATTATTGACACTTATCTTTTACAATCTTTAGTTTGAGGTCTCCAATTTCTTCACAATGGTATTGTGGATGTCCTTCTAGGTTAGCAGAAGCAACTTCTTCTGGACTCCAGGCTTTCATTCTAGTATAATGAATCCAAGAGTCTATTCCGGCGAACTTCACTACCGAAAGAGTAGAAAGAACAGTTGTAGGGTCCTTCCCAATCTGGGCCTGAAGAAGGGGAAAGAAAGGGAAGAACCCACACCAGTACCAAATTTCCTAGGTTCCACATACCATTCTACAGTACACACACAATACTTTTTTTTTTATACATGCTTAAACCCTCTATTTTTTGTCCTACACTTTCCTTCCTTTAAAAAACCAACCACTGGCAAGGCATGGTGGTTCACGCCTATAATCCTAGCAATTTGGGAGGTCAAGGTGAGAGGATTGCCTGAGCCCACAGGTTTGAGACTAGCCTGGGCAACTTGGTGAGACCCCCAACTCTACAATAAATCAAAAAAATTAGCCAGGCATGTGGCATGTACCTGTAGTTCCAGCTACTTGGAAGGCTGAGGCAGAAGGATCACCTGAGCCCAGCAGGTTGAGGCTGCAGTGGCTGGGAGCATGCCACTACCCTCCAGTCTGGGTGACAGAGTGAGACTCCTTCTCAAAAAAATTAAAAAATCAACCACTTTATTGCAGGACAAAAATTTACCATTCAAGATCCTTTTCTATATAAAACCATTCTGTCCTTCACATCCTTCCTAACCAAAAGCATACTTCCATACCAACAACCTTCTTTTCATCTTTCCTGGCATAATCCCTGTCATTTTTCTATATAACCTACATTTACACTTTGGATTAACCCCTAGCAACTTTACAAATAAGGCTATATTCCAGCATGAATGGCCAGGACTAAATGACTGTCATCTGTGTTAACTGAATTAATTTGGGTTCCATCACCCTAATATTCACCTGGGGGTTGTTGGGGTGATGGTGAGCTATGCCAGGCACTTTAGTAGTTTTCCAGGTCTCCTCAGTGGCCATAATTCCTGAGTTGGGTGTTCTCTCCTCTCTTCAGAGAATGTACCTGCTTTCCAATGGCTCTCTGGCCTGCATAGTGGACAAGGTCATAGAAGTTTAGGTCACTTTGGGGCAACTAGGCTTCTAGTCTCCCCCACCCCAGATTGTACCTATGGCAACAGACTCCATCCCCTTAGCTGATTCGTTACCAGGTCTCTGATGGGCTTTTGGAGTTTTGTCGCTAATGGCAACTGCCAATTGAGATGCTTCTTTTGTCCCTCTGGTTCTGCAGCCTCCATGTTGGCACTAAGTTGTTCCTTTAATGTCTTAGCTAGCCACATCCATAGCAGGTAGCAGGTGCGCCTTGAGAATTCTGGGGTACATAAGCATGTTAGGCAGCCACTAGAGCTCTTGCCTTTGTCTTGTGTCTCCTCTCTTTTTCTTGAGACTCCTCCTGATCCCTATTGTAAAAGAACATGGTGGCCACTTTCAGGAGGTTCTCCAAGGTACCGTCTGGTCCTGTGGTCTGCCTTTTCAGCTTCTTCCTGATATCCAGATCCACTTGTTAGATAATAAACTTAGCTTTTAGGATTAGCTGCTTGTTAGATAATAAATTTATCTTTTAGGATTAGTTGCCCTTCAACTAACTCAGGATCTAGGGAGGTGTGTTCAACTAAAACCTCTCTTAGCCTTTCCAGAAAGACTGAGGGATTCTCATATGCCCCCTGGTCTGTCATGAATGGTTTAGAATAATTGAGAGGTTTAGTTGTAGTCCTTCCCAAGAATTCCAGTATACACACCAAGGGGGTGGGATGTGGGATTGACAGTAGTAGGAAACTGCCAAGGGAGGGATGGGGGGGCACACCTCATCAACAAGGGTACCTGCATAATGAATATTTATATACCTAGCCTTGAATTATACCCCACATCTTTAAAACAAATTTTTTAAATTTCATAATTGTATATTTATTTCTACATGTTTAAACTTCATTCACCTTCAAAATCCTCTTCGTTTGTTTCAATACATCTATCCAGACACTTTCTCCACTGCTCAAAATAGTTTTTGTTTGTTTTGGTTTCTTTTTTTGTTTGTTTTTGTTTTTAATGTAAAGATGTGGGATACAATTCAGGGTCAGATATACAAACATTGATCACACAAGTACCCCTGTTAATGAGGTATACCCCTCCCTGCCCTAGCAGATTCTCTCAACTGCCAAGCCCATCCTCACCCACACACACACCAAAAGTTTCCCATTACTGCCAATCGCTTTCTTATAGCATTATAATTGTTCAAGGTCCTCTTATGAGTGAGAACATACGGAACTCTGTTCTTTGTTTCTGTAATAAATCACTGAGTATGATCGACTCCAAATCCAACCAGGTTGCTGCAAAGTCCATATATTTGTCGTTCCTTATGACTGCATAATATTCCATTATGTATATGTACCACATTTTTTTTATTCTGTCCAGCTTCAGTGAGCAACATGGTTGGTTCCATGTTTTTGCTATTGTGAATAGAGCTGCAATAAACATTTGTGTGCAGGTATCTTCTTTGTAGAATTTTTGAGTTCCTCCAGGTATATTCCCAATAGGGGAATTGCTGGGTCATATGGAAGGTCAATTTCTAGTTCTTTCAGAAATCTTCAGACTGCTTTCCAGAGAGTTGTACAAGTTTGCATTCCCACCAGTAGTGTAGAAGTGTTCCTCTTTCTCCACATCCTCGCCAGCATCTGTCGTTTGTTTTATTAATGACGGCCATTCTTCCAGGAGTTAGGTGATATCTCAATGTGGCTTTGATTTGCATTTCTCTGATGATGAGTGAGGCTGAGCACTTTTTCATGTGTCTGTTGGCTGCCGGTATA
>NW_007253990.1:385412-453525 GCF_000164805.1 Carlito syrichta
TTTTGTTCTTTTTTATGGCTGCGTAGTATTCCATCATATATATGTACCACATTTTTTTAACCCAGTCCTCTTTTGATGGGCAGCATGGTTGTTTCCAGGTTCTTGCTATTGTGGACAACTTTTGCCCACTTTTTAAGGCTGTTTGTTTGTTTTCCCTTTGGTGTGTTTGAGTTCCTTGTAGATCCTAGATGTTAGGCCTTTGTCAGATATACAGTTGGTAAATACTTTTTCCCCTTCTGTGGGCTGTGTCCCTGCTCTCTTATGGTTTCTTTTGCTTTGCAGAAGCTCGTTAATTTGATGAGGTCCCACTTGTCTACCTTATTTCTTAAGGTCTTGGCCTTTAGGGTTCTGGTTAGGAATTGGTTGCCAGTTCCCATTTCCTTAAGGGTGTCTTTAGCATTTTCTAAGATTCTTATAGTTTGAGGTTTTACATTTAGAGCTTTGATCCATTTAGAGTTAATTTTTGTGTATGGTGATAGGTAGGGGTCCTGTTTCAGTCTTCTGTATGTGGTCAGCCAGTTTTCCCAGCACCGTATACTGAAAAGGCTTTCCTCTCCCCAGTAGTTGCTGTTGGAGGCTTTGTCAAAGATGAATTGGTTGAGGATTTAAGGCTTTGTTTCCAGAATCTACCCTGTTCAATTGGTCTATGTGTCTGTTTTTATACCAATACCAGACTGTTTTGATTACTGTAGCTTTATAGTAGAGTTTGAAGTCTGGAAGTGTGATACCTACTACTTTGTTTCTCCTGCTAAGGATTGTTTTGGCTATTCATGGTTGTTTGTGTTTCCATATGAATTTCTGTATTGTCATTTCCAAGTCTGAGAAGAATAATGTTGGTAACTTTCATTGAATCTATAGATTGCCTTTGGTGGGATGGACATCTTAGCAATGTTGATTCTTCCTATTCATGAGCATGGTATATTTTTCCATTTTTTGTGTGTCTTCTTGGATTTCTTTGAGCAGTGTTTTGTAGTTCTCATTGTAAAGGTCTTTCACGTCTCTGGTCAAGAAGATACCGAGGCATTTCTTTTTTTCTTTTTTTTTTTTTTGTGTGGCCATTGTGAATGGGATTGTGCTTTTTATTTGAGTCTCTGCCTGCTTGTTGTTGTTATATAAGAATGCAACTGACTTTTGCACGTTTATTTTGTACACTGAGACTTTACCAAAGTCCTTTATCAGTGTCAGCAGGTTAAGGGAGGGATGGGGGGCACACCTCATCAACAAGGGTACCTGCATAATGAACATTTATATACCTAACCCTGAATTACACCCCACATCTTTAAAATAAAAAAAATTTTAAAAAGAAGCAATGCTGTGTGGAATACCATGACAGTAGACAAGACACTGTATAAGTCCATAGATAACAGTTTGCAAGCACCATTGGGTCTGCTAGATCATATGGATCAAATAGCAAAGCAGTTTGTACAATAGCAGGGACCTGTGGCAGAGTCATCTCTTGTTCTGAGACCTACTCAAACTTAGCAACTTTTTGGGTCACTCATAAATGAGCACACCCAAGTACCACACCCAAGTGAAGAATGTCACTTCCAAAATCCAAATAGGTCTGTCAAGCGGTGTTCTTTCTTTCTTGTAAGAGGGGCCAGATGCAACTTAACTTTCACTGTAGAAGGGATAGCTTGACATGTCCCCACAACACTGAACCCCTAGAAATCTCACTGAGGTAGAAGGACCCTGAATTTTAATTATATTTACTCCCACCCTCTGAGACCCAAATGTCTTACCAATAAGTCTAGAATAGTGGCTATTTCTCACTCAACTAAGTTCAATCAGGATAATATAATCAATGTAAAGAACCAGTATGATATCTTGTGGCAGAAAAAGATCAAGATTCTGCAAAGTAAATTGTACATAGTTCTGTAGTTCTGTGGTAGGACAGTGAAGGTGTATTGCTGGTCTTACCAGATGAAAGCAAACTGCTTCTGGTGGACCTTATGGATAGGTATGGAGAAAAGGGTGTTTTTCAGGTCAATATCTCCATACCAAGTAGGAGATGTGCTAATTGAACAAGCAATAAAACCACAACTGGTACAGCAGCTGCACCAGCTGGAGTCACCAATGATTAAGTTTACAACGAACCACTGTGATTCTCCAGGATTCATTTGTTTTCTGCATAGGCCAAACAGACTCCAGTGGTGATTTGGTGGAAATCACCAACCTTCAAATTGGTGATAGTGGCACAAATCTCTGAAATACTTTCAGAAAAGTGGCATTGCTTTTGATTTACTATCTTCCTATCTAGAGTCAGCTCTAATGGCTTCCACTTGGTCTTTTCCACCATAATAGCTCTCACTCTACAAGTTAGAGACTCAACATGGGGATTCTGTCAGCTTTTCAGTATGTCAGTTCCAATTATGTATTCTGGAAATCAGAAAACAACCACAGGATGAATCTGGGAACACACTGTAAGTCAGACCTGAGCTAAAACTCCACTGATCACCTGACTTCCACAAGCCTCTACTCTGACTGATGAGCCTTAGGGATGTTCTGAATCTCCTGGAATCAGTCTCAGTTCAGATCCACCGTCCAGTAGTCCCCAAAAGGTCTCATTATTTCCTTTTCCCAAGTGCAGTTACAGGAGACCTGCTTGCAGGTAGGGTCAGATGGGTGGGTCAACAGGAATAGAAAGAGAAGGTCACCCATCAGTTACTGCACATTATGTTTCTCACCCTTTGAAATCAGATCATCACAAATTCTCACAGTTTTGTTTTAGTCTTCCACTCAGTAGCCCTTCCCCATCAAATGGATCCACAACTGCTCCTTTATCAGGTTGACTTAGAAGGTCATTGCCTCTACTTTGGTTTTCCTGTGTGGTCTTCTCATATGTCAGATTGAGTTTCTCTTCTGTGAAGACCTTCAATATTTGGTATGTCTGACCTTCCTTTTCAATTGTCAACATTGACCCTCAATATATTGTCTCAGCTATTCTTTGTGTTCTCTATAGCTTTCAATCACTCAAATTCCTTGAAAAGATCAGAGACAGAGTTGTCCATGGAGAGCAGGTCTGTAGTAAGTTGATTACTTTCTTTCAGAAGCTTTCCCAGGTAATGCTGATTTTTACTTATCAAACTCCTTCTGTATCTGAACCTCCTCCGTTACATGGATTATTGTCCCTTCAAACACATCCCTGATTTTCTCCATTACCTGGAGTTCGTCATACTTATTTTTTCTAAGCCAGGTTTTCCCTTTTTATGGCTTTAACCACAGCATCCAGTCCTTCTGGAGGGACAATGGACAAAGATTGGTTAATAGTCCCAGGACACATCAGGAAGGGTCTACCACAGGAGCAATTAGAATTCCTAAGAAATCAAATTCCACAAGCTTCCCCTCAAACAGACTTCCAAAGAAAGACTTATTTGCATCACAAATGCTGTGTGTCTCAGTGGCCACCAGAACCAATTTGTTAGAATTGTCTTTTAGGAATGGGTCATACTTGAGATATAAAAACTATTTTCTCAGGGCAGACTTTTAAATGAGAAAGTTTCAAATGACTCTAAATAATCTACCTTGTTCCACATGCCTAGAACATCACATAGGTGTTTGAAGCTCTCTTTGAGTTCCATGGCAGTTTCTGACCACTGCTGAGGAGAAACATAGGCTCATGATACAGACTACTTACATGCCTGAAATAGGACACACCCAAGTATTTTGCTCCAATATGGGCAGATTTATAAACTGCCCCATCCTTGCATGCCATGTTCTGTGGAGCAGTCTAGCAGGAAAGGGAGCTATTTCTGTGCCTCTGTACTCTCGTCTTTTATCCTGTGGATCATCCAGAAAGGAAGAATGGAAAGCTACCCCTACCCTCCTAACCAGTTGTTCTGCCACCTTTTCTCTCTAAAATACATTGCAAAGCATGAAATAATCAAGCTGGGGCCAGGCACAGTAGCTCATGCCTGTAATCCCAGCACTTTGGGAGGCCAAGGTGAGAGGACTGCCTGAGCCCGTGGGTTCAAGACCAGCCTGGACAACTTGGCGAGACCTTGTCTCTACAATAAATTAAAAATTAGCCTGGTGTGGTGGCACATGCCTGTGGTTCCAGTTAGTTGGAAGGCTGAGACAGAAGGATAGCCTGAGCCCAGCAGGTCAAGGCTTTGAACATACCGTGAATGTGCCACTACACTCCAGCCTGGGTGACAGAGTGAGACTCTGACTCAATCAATCAATCAATCAATCAATCAATAAATAAATAAATAAATAAATAAATAAATAGAAAGAATCAAATTGTATTCAAGAATATTCTTAGAACCCAAATGCTTTCTTGAAAAAACAAGGATGAATCTACAGACAAGAACCCTTGCCCTAAACTGAAGATAGAATGCTGGCTCATGGTCAGGCTCGGTGGCTCAGTCTGTAATCCCAGCGCTTTGGGAGGCCAAGGTAAGTGGATTGCCTGAGCCCACGGGTTTGAGACCCGCCTGGGCAACTTGATGAGACCTCATCTCTACAATAAATCAAAAATTATCTGGGCATGGTAGCACGCACCTGTAGTTCCAGCTACTTGGAAGGCTGAGACGGATGGATTGCCGGAGCCCAGCAGGTCGAGGCCGCAGTGGCTGGGAGGGGCCACTGCACTCCAGTCTGGATGAGAGTGAGACTCCAATTCAAAAAAAAAAAAAAAAAAGAATGCTGGCTCATATCTGAGCTCCCTCCCTTCCACTTTGCCCCACATAGAGCAAGAGGACAAAAGGGGATATCAGGTCCCCAAAGTCAGAAGCACTAAGAAATATCAGATATTGTGTTCTCAGACCAGAAAGTCAAGATTTTAAATGGCATTTTCAGTAAAACTATTCTGAGCTAGGATATGGAAACAGTGGACTGAAGGCTTAGAGTTGATTTCAAGCTCTGCTGCTTTAAAGCTCTGTGATCTTGGACAAATACTTGAGCCTCTCTGATTCTCAGCAAGAAATAATAAAAATACTTTCACTGAGTCCTTATTCTTCACCAAATCCTGTGATGAGCCATATATATATGGCTTTACTTTTTTATTTACAGCAATCTTATGGGGTGTCATGCATATGACTAGTTGAAGCCAGTATGTAACACAAGCAGTGAAGGAATTCACCAAAATAGTTGTGAATTAAGAAAGGCAGATTTACTAAAGACAGAATACGCTGCAAGAACAATGGAAAGTACAGCAAGAAAAGGACTGTCTGCTGTCTGTGAAAAGGCAGAGACTAGAGGGAATTGTTATAAGGCAGCGCTGAGGAGTTTAGTGCAGCACTAGGCTGTGTTTGGAGAGTTTATTGTGGTATCAGGGAAATTGTCTACATGACATACAAGAGGTTTGCAAGAGGAAAATTATCTATGTGATATATGATGGGTTTTGCAAGATTACTGGTTGATTATGGTATTGTTTCTTTAAAATAGGATTAATTAACAGTAATTGTTGTCGACTGCTTTTCCATTTACAACAGTCAGCTAAAGGTTAGTTTACAACAATACTCTACAGTTGGTCAACTTTGACAACTCTTGATGTGGTCTTACTGTGTAAATCTTACCCTGAGATCCCAATTGTTGCTGGCTAATTGGGTCTCATATTTCTCCACATGAGGGGAATGTCATTACAGCTCTTTCTCAGATAAAGACAATTATTTTGCCTCTCTAAGGAGTCTTCCAAGCCAACACAGGTAGGTAATGAGTGGTAGTGCTGACACACAAACCCAGACCTGGTCGATGCTAGAGCTAGCACTCTAATCACTAAGCTATGCTCTATCATCTGCAAAATGAGGGTAACAATAACTACCATGTGGGGTATTGGTGTAGATGCATAATGTAATAAATGCATCGTGTCTGGCATATAGATTATAGTATACAAGTTGTAACTATGTAAGTTTTATTTTTAGGTCTTTGATCCATTTAGAGTTAATTTTCGTGTATAGTGATAGGTAGGGGTCCTGTTTCAATCTTCTGCATGTGATAAACCAGTTTTTCCAGCACCATTTATTGAATAGGTTCTCCTCTCCCCAGTGGTTGTTATTGCAGGCTTTGTCAAAGATAAGTTGGTTGAGGAATTAAGGCTTTGTTTCCGGAATCTCTATCTTGTTCCATTGGTCTATATGCCTGTTTTTTAACCAATGTTAGGCTCTTTTGATTACTGTAGCCTTATTGTATAGTTTGAAGTCTGGAAGTGTGATACCTCCTGCTTTGTTTCTTTTGCTAAGGATTGCTTTGGCTATTCATGGTCACTTATGTTTCCATATGAATTTTTGTACTGTCACTTCCAGGTCTGAGAAGAATGATGTTGGTAACTTAATGGGTATTGCATTGAATCTATAGATTGTCTTTGGTAGGATGGACATCTTAACAATGTTGATTCTTCCTGTTCATGAGCATGGATTATCTCTCCATTTGTTTGCGTCTTCTTGGATATCTTTGAGCAGTGTTTTGTAGTTCTCATTGTAAAGTTCTTTCACTTCTCTGGTTAGGAAGATGCCAAGGGTTTTGTTTTGTTTTGTTTTGGTTTTGGTTTTTGTGGCTACTGTGAATGGGATTTTGATTTTTATTTGGCTTCTGGTTGGTGTGTAAGAATTAAACTGTCTTTTGCACATTTATTTTGTACCTTGAGACTTTCCCAAAGTTCTCTATCAGTGCAAGCAGGTTTTTGACAGATTCCTTTGAATTTTCAAAGTATAGTATCATATCATCAGCAAAGAGGGATAACTTGACTTCCTCATTTCCTATTTGGATACTCCTGATTTCCTTCTCTTGTCTAATTACCTGAACTAGGACTTCCAAAACAATGTTGAACAAGATAGGTGAGAGAGGGCAGCCTTGTCTTGTTCCCATTTTCAGGGGAAATGTTTTCAGATTCTGTCCATTTAGCAATATGAGAGCTGTGAGTTTATGGTAGATGGTACTTACTATTTTGAGGTTTGTTCCTTCTATACCTAGGTGTTTGAAGGTGTTTATGAAGAAAGGTTGCTGGATTTTATCAAAAGCTTTTTCTGCCTCTAATGAGATAATCATGTGGTTCTTGTTTTTACATCTGTTGATGCATTTAATTACATTTATGGTCTTGTGAATGTTGAACCAGTCCTGTATCCTGGGGATGATGCCTATTTGGTTATGGTGGATGATTTCTGAGATGTGTTTCTGGATCTGATTTGCTAAAATCTTGTTGAGGAATTTTGCATCTAGGTTCATAAGGGATATTGGCCTGTAGTTCTCTTTTTTGGTTGGATCTTTACCCAGTTTGGGTATCAGTGTGATCCTAGTTTCATAAAATGATTTGGGGAGAATTCCATCTTTCTCAATTGCCTGGAATACTTTCAATGGGATAGGTATCAGCACCTCCTTGTACGTAGTTTAGAATTCTGCTGGAAAACCTTCTGGTTCAAGGATTTTTTGTAGGTAGTTTTCGTATGACAGAGTTAATTTCCTGGGTTGTTATTGGTCTATTTAGTGTCTCAATGTCTTTGTGTTTCAACCTGGGGGGGTTGTGTGATGTCAGAAAGTTCTCCATTTTATTTAGGTTATCAAGTTTGTTTCCATATAGGTGTACATAGTAATATCTGACAATCTTTTGTGTGTCTTAGGGGTCAGTTGTGATTTGATCTTTTGTATTTCTGATTGTGTTTATTTGAGTTTTTTCCTTCTTTTTCTTGTCCTGAGGGTGCCTGCTTAGGGGTCCATCAATTTTGTTAATACTTTTAAAGAACCAACTTTTTGTTTTGTTGATGTTTTCCATGATATTTTTGTCTTCTGTGTCCCGTATTCGGGCTCTTATTTTGGTTATCTGGATTATTCTGCTAAAATTAGGGTTTTGGTGATCTCTTTCTAGTTATTGTAGGTGATTTGTTAGGCACTTCACTTGTGATCTTTCCATTTTCTTGATGTGTGCTCAAAGAGATATAAATTCTCCTCTTGAACTGATTTCATGGCATCCCAGAGGTTTTGGTAAGATGTTTCTTCATTTTCATATGGTTCCAGGAATCTTTTAATTTCTGCTTTGATTTCAGTGTTGACCCAGTCGTTGTTCAGCATCATGCTGCTTACTGTCCGTGACTTTGTGGGCTTTGGGGAAATTTTGTTGGTGTTGATATTTATTTTTATTCCACTGTGGTCTGAGAAGGTGCATGGCAAAATTTCAACCTTATGGACTTTGTTTATGCTTCATTTATGGCCAAGGATGTAGTTAGTCTTGGAGTACATTTCATGTTATGATGAGTAGAATGTATATTCTGTGTTTGTTGGGTAGAATCATCTGTAGGTGTCTATTAAGTCCATTTGGTCAAGTGTCAAGTTTAGGTTCTAGATCTCCTTGTTGATTTTTTGCCTCGATGATTTATCTAGGGCTGTTAGTGGGGTATTCAAGTCCCTTGCCATAACAGTGTTAAAGTCAATATCTTTTTTAGTTTACTTAGTAGTTGTTTTACAAATACTGGTGCTCCTGTACTGGGTGCCTATATGTTTAGGATGAATAGTTCTTGCTGTTGGATTGAACCTTCTATCTATGTAGTATCCTTTTGTAACTTTTTAAATTTTTGATAGCTTAAAGTTTGTTTTGTCTGATATTACGATAACAACTCCTGCCTTCTTTTGTGATCCATTTGCCTTAAAACTCATTTTCCATTCTTTAACTTTGAGTCTGTGTGCGTTCCTTGTAGTGAGATGAGTTTCCTGGATGCAGTAAATTACTCAGTCATGGTTTCTTAGCCAGTTTGCCATTCCATGTCTTTTCAGCGGTGCATGTAGTTCATTCACTTTCAGCCTGGTTATTGAAATGTAATTGTTTATCCCTGTCATGAGATTTTTATGACGTTTTTTCTTTGCTTGTTTTCTTTTGGCTTTGGGCTTGATGTATGTGTGTGCTTTTAAGTTTGTTATTGCACTGTATTCTCTGTTGATTCTGTGCTCTGATGTTCTCTTGGGAAGTATGTGATCATTCTTTTTTTTTTTTTTCTTTTTTCTTCCTTCTTCAGTACTTATACTTTTTTAAGTGTTTCCTGGTCTGGAAGCTTCATAATCTCTTAGGGATTGGATGTCTTGGATGGACTTTAATTCTCCATCACTGATGAAGCTGAGCTTGGTTGGGTAGAAAATTCTTGGTTGAAACTGCTTTTCTTTGAGGACTTTGAATATTGGACTCCAGTCCCTTCTTGCTTGTAGTGTTTCTGCCGATAGGTCTGCTGCTATTCTGATTGACTTACCCCAGTAGGTAGTGTGCCCTTTCTCACTTCCTTTAGGATTTTCCCTTTGTGTCTACTTTTTGTAGGTGAATTACTATGTGTCTAGGGGTTGGTCTTTGCATTTGATAACTTGTAGGAGTACTCTATATCTCTTTTGCTTGACTGGTCACATCTGGTAAGATGGGGAAAGTTTTCTAGGATTACCTCTTGGAATACTAACTCCAAGTGTGTCTCCATTTCCCTTTCTTCTTCTGAGATATCAAACAGGTATAGGTTCAGCCTCTTGATATAATCACACATCTCTTGTAGGCTTTGTTCTTTCTTTCAGAGTCTTCTTTCTATGTTTTTTACAGATTGTTTTAATTCCATGTTCTGGTGTTCAAGTTCTTAAATTCTTTCTTCTGCTACCATGCTTGTCATCTTGTTATTTATTTCCTGAATGAAAATTTTTATTACCAAAATCTCTGTTACAAGTTCTTTCAGTGTTGCATCTTGTTTTTCTTGAGTCCTACTTACTCTTTCCATCCAGTCCCTAATCCCTATCATATTCTGGGGTCACTCATTGGTGATTCCCATTGTTTGAGCTTCCAGGTCTGATTTTTCAGGAGTTTTCTCTTTATTACCCTTAAATTACCTGTGGTCTTCCTTTATTTTTCCTCATGTGTGACAGATCTCTTGTTTTTCTCTTTAGTTCTGTTATTCAGTGTCAGTGGGAGAGACTTTCCCTTCTGATGTTTCCTCAGCCCTCTAGTCTTCCCTGATCCAGGCTCTGGATTTGTTCTATTTTGAAACAGGACTGTGGGTGGGAAGCTTTGCTGTCTGTTGTAGTTTTGAAAGTCAAATAATGTAGGGAATGGGGAGCTCAGATTCAGAAACTACTTGCAAATTAAAATGTTCACTGATTGTGGGGTATGTGTTCCCTGAGACACACTCCCCACCACCACTCTATATAACATTGCAATGGGTACATGTGTGTACCTCTGAGTCCAAGATACAATGGCTGCACAGAGCACAGAGAAAAATAGACTGAAATAAGATAGACAAGATTTTTTTAAAAAAGAAAAGAAACACAGAACAATGAAAGCAGAAACCAAAGCAAGAAACAATTGAACACACAGACATACACATACATCCAAAACAAACTGGATAAAAACAAAGTGAAATAAAACAAACAAAAAAAAACCAGGAAAATAAACATACACACACACACACACACACACCTAGCACACAATGAATGGTTAAGAAAAAGAGAAAGACCAGGGGGAAAAAACAAAGAAATTCTGATTGAACCTTCACACTTTTATTGACACACATGTTAAACTAAAAAATATCCTATTTCAAAATAGAACAAATCCAGAGCCTGGATCAGGGAAGAATAGAGGACTGAGCAAACATCAGAATAACAGAGCTAAAGAGAGAAACAAGAGATCTGTCACAAATGAGGAAAAAACAAAGGAAGGGCTCAGGCAATTTCAAGTGTACCAAAGACAAAACTCCTGAAAAATCAGACCTCAGTGCCCAAACAATGGAAGTCACCAACGACTGTCCCCAGAAAATGACAGGGATTAGGGAATGGATGGAAAGAGTGAATAAGACTCAAGGAAAACAAGATGCAACACTGAAATAAATTTTAACAGAGATTTTGGCAATAAAAAATTTATTCCAGGAAATAAATAACAAGATGATAAGCATGGAAAACAGGAGCACCAGCCTTTATAAAACAACTACTAAGTAAACTAAAAAGAGATATTGACTCTAACACTATTATAGCAGGGGACTTTGGCAAAATCTCAGGGCACAAAATAAATGTGCAAAAGACAGTTGCATTCCTATACACCAACAACAAGCAAGCAGAGACCCAAATAAAAGCACAATCCCATTCACAATAGCCATACAAAAATGAAATACCTTGGCAACTTCCTAACCAGAGAAGTGAAAGACCTTTACAATGAGAACTACAAAATGCTGCTCAAAGAAATCCAAGAAGACACAAACAAATGGAAAAATATTCCATGCTCATGGATAGAAAGAATCAACATTGCTAAAATGTCCAACCTACCAAAGACAATCTACAGATTCAACGCCATACCCATTAAGTTACCAGCATCGAACACCAGCCAAGACAGCACCCACAGATCTACTTGTGTGTTTCCAGAAGTGAGAGGTAGGTAACTTCACTGCACCCCAGTGCTTTGACCCTGACCGGATTACCAGCAACATCCTGCCTGCCTGCTGACCCATTGCCGACAAAATGAAGCTCTTGCTGGTGGCAGTGATGCTACTGCTCCTTGGCGCGGCACGGGCAGACAAGGAGGACAAGAAGGAGGACATGGCACAGTGGTCAGCATCGACTTAGGGACCACCTACTCCTGCATCGGGGTGTTCAAGAACAGCTGCGTGGAGATCATCACTAATGATCAAGGCAACGGCATCACGCCATCCTATGTGGCCTTCACCCCTGAAGGGGAGCATCTGATCGGCAATGCCACCAAGCACCAACTCACCTCTAACCCTGAGAACACGGTCTTCTATGCCAAGCAGCTCATAGGTCGCACATGGAACGACCTGTCTGTGCAGCAGGACATCAAATTCTTGCCTTTCAACGTGATAGAAAATAAAACTAAACCATACATTCAAGTTGATATTGGAGGTGGGAAAACAAAGACATTTGCTCCTTAAGAAATTTCTGCCATGGTTCTCACTAAAATGAAAGAAACCGCTGAGGCTTATTTGGGAAAGAAGGTTACCCATGCAGTTGTTACTGTACCAGTCTATTTCAATGATGCCCAGTGCCAAGCAACCAAAGATGCTGTAACTATTGCTGGACTAAATGTTATGAGGATCATTAATGAGCCTACAGCAGCTGCTATTGCTTATGGCCTGCATAAGAGGGAGGGAGAGAAGAACATCCTGGTGTTTGACTGGGGTGGTGGAACCTTTGATGTGTCTCTTCTCACCATTAACAATGATGTCTTCGAAGTCGTGGCCACTAATGGAGATACTCATCTGGGTGGTGAAGACTTTGACCAGTGTGTTATGGAGCACTTCATCAAACTTTACAAAAAGAAGACTGGCAAGGATTCTAGGAAAGATAACAGAGCTGTGCGGAAACTCTGGCATGAGGTAGAAAAGGCCAAACGGGCCTTGCCTTCTCAATATCAAGCAAGAATTGAAATCGAGTCCTTCTATGAAGAAGAAGACATTTCTGAGACCCTGACTCGGGCCAAATTTGAAGAACTAAACATGGACCTGTTCCGATCTACCATGAAGTCTGTCCAGAAAGTGTTGGAAGATTCTGATTTGAAGAAGGCTGATATCGATGAAATTCTTCTTGTTGATGACTCTACTCAAATTCCAAAGATTCAACAACTGGTTAAACAGTTCTTCAGTGGCAAGGAGCCATCCCATGGCATAAACCCAGATGAAGCTGTAGCACATGGTGCTGCTGTCTAGGTTGGTGTCCTCTCTGGTGATCAAGATACATGAGATTCAGTACTGCTTGATGTATGTCCCCTTACACTTGGTACTGAAACTGTGGGAGGTGTCATGGCCAAACTGATTCCAAGGAACACTGTGGTGCCCACCAAGAAGTCTCAAATCTTTTCTACCACTTCTGATAGCCAACCAACTGTTAAAGTCAAGGTCTATTAAGGTGAATTACCCCTAACAAAAGACAATCACCTTCTGGGTACATTTGATCTGACTGGCATTCCTCCTGCTCCCCATGGGGTCCCACAGATAGAAGTCACTTTTAAGATAGATGTGAATGGCATTCTTTGAGTTACAGCTGAAGACAAAGGTACAGGGAACAAAAATAAGATCACGATTACCAATGACCAGAATCACCTGACACCTGAAAAAAATTAAAAGGATACTTAATGATGCTGAGAAATTTGCTGAGGAAGACAAAAAGTTTAAGGAGTGCACTGATACTAGAAATGAATTGGACAGCTATGCCTATTCTCTAAAGAATTAGATTGGAGATAAAGAAAAGCTGGGAGGTAAACTTTCCTCTGAAGATAAGGAGACCATGGAAAAAGCTGTAGAAGAAAAGATCGAATGACTGGAAAGCCACCAAGATACTGACATTGAAGACATCAAAGCTAAAAAGAAGGAGCTAGAAGAAATTGTTCAGCCAATTATCAGCAAACTCTATGGAAGTGCAGGCCCTCTCCCAACGGGTGAAGAGGATACAGCAGAAAAAGGTGAGTTGTAGGCACTGATCTACGAATGCTATAATAATTGTAAATACTGAACTCAGAAACTTTTGTTAGGAGAAATTGAGAGAACTGAAGTATCGAATGCAATTAGAATCTTCACCTCAGAGTGGAGTTGACAATGCTATAGCTCAAGTAGCTGTTTACTGCTTTTCATTAGCAATTGCTCATGTCTTGGGGTAGGGGGAGAAGAGGAATTGGCTATCTTAAAAAGTGGGTAAAACTCAGTTAGGGTGTGTGTCCACCTTGAAATGTTCTATTTAACAATTGGGTCATGTGCATCTGGTGTAGGAATTTTTTTTCTGCCATAAGTGACACCAATAAATGTTTGCTATTTTTTTTTAAAGTTACCAACATTATTCTTCTCAGAGCTGGAAATGACAATATAAAAATTCATATGGAAATATGAATAGCCAAAACAATCCTTAGCAAAAGAAACAAAGCAGGAGATACCGCACTTCTGGACTTCAAACTTTACTATAAGCCTACAGTAATCAAAACAACCTGGTACTGGTACAAGAACAGGCACATAGACCAGTGGAACAGGATAGAGATTCTGGAAGCAAAGTCTCAATTCCTCAACCAACTCATCTTTGACAAAGCATCCAACACAACCACTGGGGAGATAAGAACCTATTCAGTAAATGGTGCTGGGAAAACTGGCTGATCACATGCGGAAGATTGAAACAGGACCCCACTTACCACCATACACAAAAATTAACTCTAAATGGATCAAAGACCTAACATAAAACCTCAAACTGTAAGAATCTTAGAAAACCCAGTTGAGACCCTTATGGAAATGGGAACTGGCAACCAATTCCTATCCAGATCCCTAAAGGTCATTATCTTAAGAAATAAGATAGGCAAGTGGGACCTCATCAAACTAATGAGCTTCTACAAAGCAAAAGAAACCATCAAGAGAGCAAAGAAATAGACCAGACTGGGAAAAAAATATTTGCCAGCTGTATATCTGATAAAGGCCTAACATCTAGAATCTACAAGGAACTCAAACGCACTGAAGGGAAAAAAACAAACTACTCCATTAAAAAGTGGGCAAAAGACATGAATAGACACTTCTCAGAAGAAGATATATGGGCAACCAAAAGACACATGAAAAAGTGCTCAGCCTCACTCATCATCAGAGAAATGCAAATCAAAACCACACTGAGATATCACCTAACCCCAGTAAGAATGGCCATCATTAATAAAACAAACAGCAACAGATGCTGGCGAGGATGCAGAGAAAAGAACCACTTCTGCACTGCTGGTGGGAATGCAAACTAGTGCAACCTCTTTGGAAGACAATGTGGCAATTTCTGAAAGAACTAGAAATTGGCCTTCCATATGACCCAGCAATTCCCCTATTGGGAATATACACGGAGGAACTCAAATCATTCTACTAAAAAGATACCTGCATGCATATGCTTGTTGCAGCTCTATTCACAATAGCAAAAGCATGGAATCAACCATGTTGTCCATTGAAGCTGAACTGGATTTTTTAAATGTGGTAAATATACACAATGGGATATTATGCAGCCATAAAGAAAGACAAACATATGGACTTTGCAGCAACTTGGAATGATTTGGAGTTGATCATACTCAGTGATCTATTGCAGAAACAAAGAACAGAGTACCATATGATCTCACTCATAAGTGGACCTTGAACAATTATATACTATAAGAAAGGGATTGGCAGTAGTGGGAAATTGACAGGGGAGGGGGTGGGATTGGCAGTTGAGGGAAACTGCTAGGGGAGAGAGGGACATACTTCATCAACAATGGTACCTGCATAATCAATGTTTGTATACCTAACCCTGAATTGTACCCCACATCTTTATGATAAATTTTTTACAATTTTTAAAAATTAAAAAAGAGAAGAACAAGAGAGCAAAAACAAAAAACTGAAAGACGAACACTCAATCATTCACACAAACACATAAACGAAAAATAAAAGAAGAAAGAAAATGAAAAGAAATAGAAAGGTGAGGATACAGATCATACCCTCACATATACATTCATGCACAAAGGTAAAATATTTTTTAAATAGATGAACTAACAAACACACAAAAAAAATTTAAAAATTAAAAAAAAAACCCTGCCCTCTTGTGGTAGTCTCTGTAATTGTTCCTCTCATCTCCTCTGCTATATCCTGCAGAGCTTCCACCTCTTTCACTCTCTCCCCAGTGTCTGGAACAGGGAAACAAGAGGGACAATAGCAGTGGGGGGGGCAGGGGCTACAGTCCTCCCCTCTCACTCTCATATGATCAGGGAGTTCCCCTCCAGTGGGGAGGTGTGAGATTGTCTCTTACCCAGGTACATACTCATGGGGGGCATCCCAGCCAGGCCTATCCTGGAATGGAGTTCTCCTATTGCGACTGATGCCCAGGCTCCACCTGGGTTTGTCCCTCTCAGTTATGCCCCAGCTGTGTGAGACTGATGTTCAGAGGATTGCTGCAGAGGAGGGGGTTTGGGTCAGCCCCGGACTCACCACTGATCTCTTTGGAGTTCTTCCACGTCCTTTTCTGGCCACACCCTTTGTCCCACGGCTGGATCAGAGTAGGGTGTGGGGCGCCTGAGACGCATCCTCGTCAGGTCTCTCCGGAGTTTGTGCTTTCAAGATATTCCCTCTGGATCACAATCAACCCTTGAGTAGCTGATCCACAAGTCACAGACTTTAAGTCTGTGGTGAGCAAGTCAGAGCACTTTCCTGCCCTGCACCTCTCTTATCCTCTCTGGTGGGACTCTGCCTCTGGGTTCCCTCTACACCCCCCATTGCCAGTGTCCCATCAGACCCTGAAGTGGTGAGGCAAAGCCTCAGTCTCTCCTGCTGCAGTGGTGAGGCAGATCCTGGAGCTAGTATTCTCTCCCTGCCACTTCTTCACAGGAAAACTTTTGTCCACTTAAAAAAAAATGGCACTCAGCTTCTGCGACCTGGGAAACTCCAGGAACCAAGCAGAGAAGCTGCAGCACCAGCTGCTACCCCAAGAGGCCCCTGGTTACATGCTCATGAGCCCCCACTTAGTCTCTCCCAGCATTTTCTTCCTGGGAAGGGTTTTATTGATTTTTTTTAAATGGTGCTAGGCTTCTGCATCCCAGGAATCACTAGGGTCCAAGCTGAGCAACTGTGGCACCAGCTGCTGCGCCAGGAGAGCCCTGGCCTCTAGCTCCCTAACCCTCACTCATTGAGTCCCTCACGTACCCACTCACTCACCAGTACCCACACAAAATTTTCCATACACTCACTTACCCACCCCAAGACTTGCATAGGTATCAACTCATGAGGGGCGCCATAAATCTTCAAAATGTTTTTATTTATAAAATGAGGTGAGAATATCTGTCACATGTTTGAGGACAAAAAAGATGTCTATAAATATCTTAGCATGTATCCTGTCTCATGTAAAATTTCAATCAATATTAACTATAGTTATAAGCCAAGCATAGAGAAGCGGGAACTGGAATCTGAAAAAAATCCTGTAGCATATTTGTGTATGAATCTTAAGTGACTCTTACAGGTGATGCCTGGGAGATACTTCCTGACTTTCAGTCTGAAGTGTACTTGTGCTCGGATGGTAATCATTAAATTAGTCCATATCTTATAGGTATGGGAGAGAAAGACCATTTCTTTTTGACTGCTAGGAAAGGGGTAATACAAAGTCAAGCCAATGGGTTTGGGGGAAACTGTATGTCCTTCCTGATATTTTCAGGAATGCGGGACTCTAATTTACAAGATTTCCCTAAGATGGGACTCTAACCCACAGTCCTTATGAGACCAAAGACAATTTAAAGTGTAACACATATTAACAAGCACATATTAACAAGGTACTCACACAAAAGACATCTGATTCAGAAGCACTGAAAAGCCTGAAGCACTGTGGCAGAGAAGCAGGCCTCACAAGCAAGCCTCTAAATAAACCAGTCTAGGTGACCACTCAGGGTTGGTGAAGAAGGCATGCACCTTGATGATGCGCTACAGTGCCTCCAGCAGATGTAGTCTCATCTGAGTTGCACCAAGCAATGTGCTCATTTCCAAACATTTATACAAACCAATACTATGGCACCTTTAAGAAAAGAAAGTGCTCTATTGTGAGGCCAACAGGCAAGGAAGTAAGGTTCAGATGTGTCTCCCTGATTTGTGGTTGGGGGAAGTTTTAAGGGGTTAGAGAACAAGGGAAAGTCATATCAAGGGAATGCTGGTTTGACAGGGCCTGACTGCATGCTCTGCATCAGTCCATATGTGGTATATGAAGTGGTGAGCACCAGCTCTTCCTCACTGTGGGACCTCTCGCTCTGGAATAGGCTCTGGTGGTGAAGTTTTAATTATGTTAGCTTTTTGTTTCCATGAAGAGGAAATGTTGGTTCTCGGTGTTATTTGAGATCAAAGTTTCTCTCCTCTATACACACTCGGGCTGTTTGACTTGCAATTTTGTCCCTATAGTATCTGTAAAACAGCTTAAATAACATCAGGCAGCAGAGTAAAACCAGTCTGAGCTGGTCCTGTGGATATATATACATATTATATACATATTTATATATATATATAAACTTGAGGAGGAATAAATGATTTAAAGATGGAATTTATGTGTTGCCTCCTACACCTGGGCAGGAGCTAGGTCATCTCCGCTGCTCTGTCCTGCTCTCCAAGAGGTCTGCGTGTCTTTTCTTCAGGCTCTGTTGTCCTGTGACTTGCGGTCCTGGGAGAACCATAGGGAGGATACCTGGTCACCTAGAAACCAGGAAATGGGGCTGTGGACTTTCAAGGATGTGGCCATAGAATTCTCTCCAGAGAAGTGGAAATGCCGGGACCCTACTGAGCAGATTTTGTATGGAAATGTGATGTTAGAGAACCACAGAAACCTGGCTTCCCTGGACCTTCCTGTCTCTAAGCCAGGGCTGATCACATGTCTGGAGCAAAGCAAAGAGCCCTGGAATATGAAGCGACACAACACATTACCCAAACCCCCAGGAAGAAGCCAAGAACTGGAAATTCTCATCTGACTGCATCTTGTTTTATTGTGAAGGAAGAGTTTGTAGTGACAAAATTACTAAACTTCCTTTTCCGTGTAACTCTTGACATTGTGCTCACTTGGGACTCTGTGAACTCTTACCTGTTTTTTGGAGTTCTTACAAAGGCAATTTGGACTTGCTGGACATACATGGATACATACTAGAGAGACACCATTCAAATGTGAAGACTGTGACAAAACCTTTAATCAGTACTCACATCTTATTCGACATCAGAGAATCTATACTGAAGGGAATCCCCACAAATGTGAAGAATATGGCAAAGGCTTTCACTTTCATTCAGGACTTGCTGCACATATGACCACCCATACTGTACTGGAGAGAAACCCTACAAATGTGAATAATGTGGCAAAGTCTTTCACTCTCATAAAAGTTTTGCTAGACATATGAGAATCTATACTGGAGAGAAACCCTACAAATGTGAAGAATATGGCAGTCATACTTCATTGTATATCAGAGAATCCATACTGGCGAGAAACGCTACAAATGTAAAGAATGTGATAAAGAGCCGGGCTCAGTGGCTCAGCCTGTAATCCTGCGCCTTTGGGAGGCTGAAGTGAGTGGATTGCCTGAGCCCGCGGGTTCGAGACCCACCTGGGCAGGGAGACCTCATCTCTACAACAAATCAAAAAATCAGCCGGGCGTGGTAGCACATGCCTGTAATTCCAGCTACTTGGAAGGCTGAGCGGAAGGATCGCCGGAGCCCAGCAGGTCGAGGCTGCGGTGGCCGGGAGCGGCCACTGCACTCCAGCCTGGGCGACAGAGTGAGACTCTAACTCAAAAAAAAAAAAAAGAATGTGATAAAGCCTTGAAGTGATACTTAAATCTTACTGAACATGACAGAATCCATACCAGAGAGAAACCCTACAAAGGTGAAGAATGTGGCAAAGCCTTTCACTTTCATTCATTACTCACTGGATATATGTGGAGCTACAATGGAGAAAAACACTACAGATGTAAAGAATGTGGCAAAGCCTTTCACTCTCATTCAGGATTTGCTCAATATATGAATATTCATGTTGGAAACAAACCCTACAAATGTTAGGAATGTGACAAACCCTTTTTTCAGTACTCAGGTCTTACTGAACATCAGAGAATCCATACTAGATGGAAACTTTACACATGTAAAGAATGCAGCAAAGTCTTTTGCTCCCTTATAGGACTTGCTGGCCACATGTGGATGCATGCTGAAGAGAGACCCTACAAATGTGAGAAATGTGACAAAGCCTTTATCCAATACTCATGTCTTATTCAACATTATAGAATTCATACTGGAGATAAAGCCTAGGAATGTAAAGAATGTGGCAAAATTTTAAGCATTACTCCAAGTTTTCTCAACATCAGAGGGTTAATACTTGGTAAATTCCCTATACCTATAAAGACTGGAAAAAATTTATTAAAATATAAGCCATAGAGAGCATAGGGAGAGAAGCTTTACAGATTTAAAGAGTTGTATTGTTTTTGCTTGCACCACAGATCTATTGAATGTACAAAAGTAAAGAATGTCTGAAGCCATTAACTATAGCTAAAGCTTTATTTGATAATAGATCATTTGCATTGGAAAAAAGGTCTACAAACTTAATGAATGTGGAATGACCATTGTTCAAAATATATACCTAAGAAAATGCCAGGGGGTTCATGCTGAAAAGTTTACAGATACATGTGGAAACGTATAAGTCAAAGTCAAAACAATTAGATATATTATTTGCTTACATGTTAAGTAGGATCAGAAGATTGGTTTTATTTTAGGGAGGTATAAGTGTATTCCATGTATACTTTTGTTTAAGCATTGACAGAGTTTTAGTATTTTTTGAAAAGCAAATCTTATTGAAGTCACTCAGCTCTCAACTCACTTGACGCTATGCCTTTGTTTCTAGTGTTTATGTAAAAGCATGTAGTCACTTGTTGCTACATTGAGCTATGACAGGCCCTTTTATTAGGTGAGCACCATTCATCTCAACTTTTCCAGGGATGATGAAGGACATCAGAGAAAAGATCATTGCTCTCTAAAAAGATATATATTGTGCATTTGTGTTTAATAAACAATTAGCTTCAGTTTTAAAAACTAAAGAAAGCTGCACTCACATATATCACTCTGTCAGAAGAACAGAAATGCTTCTTGTAAGTTTGTATTTGGTTTTCGTTAGCAAGCATACAGTGAACTTTTGATTGTTTATTTAGACTATGTAAACTTAATTTGTTTTAATAAACATAATTATTTATAAAGCATTAAAAGAAGATGAAACTTATAATTAAAAGAGAAGTAGAATATAAGAATTTGGAAAATTACAAGCCTAGCCCTGTAAAAAGAGAAAGAAAAAGCATGTTTAGGAGAGGAATACTAAGAGTGTGCAAACAAGCTTTTGATAAGATTAGTATGGATAGAAGGCAGCCAGATGCTATTTATCAAAGCAATAGAAGAAGGATCCCCAAAGACATTTCTGCTAGAACTAATAATCTTGGTAAAGTTGTAGGGAAGAAACAACATACAAGTAACTAATATTTCTGTGTATTCGCAATAAATTATCCCAAAAAATCCAGAAAGCAATCTCATGTACAATGGCTACCAAAAAATACTCAAGAATGAATTTATCCAAGGAGATAAAACACAAAAGGATATGAAAAAGCCTCTGAGTGCCAGTTTCCCCTGTCTTATTTACGACGGAGGCAAGAATGGAGTAGAAAAAGGCAATAGAAAAGTAAAAGAGCTGTACACTGAAAACTACAAAACACTGATAAAAGAAACTGAAGGCACAAGTGGATATCCCATGTTGTGGATAATAAAAGGTATTGTTTAAATGGCCATACTACTCAAAGCAATATATAGATTCAATGCAATCCCTATCGAAATTCCAATGGCATTCTTCACAGAAACAGAAAAAAAAAACCGTTCCAAAATGTATAGGGAACCACAAAAAAAAAAAATCCTGAATAGTCAAATCACTACTGAGAAAGAAATGTAAAATTGGAGGTATCATACGGTCAATTTGAAATTGCAATACAAAGCCAGAATAATCAAATGTATGGTACTGACATAAAAACAGAAACATGGGCCAGGCTCGGTGGCTCAGCCTGTAATCCCAGCGTTTTGGGAGGCCAACGTGAGTGGATTGCCTGAGCCCGCGGGTTCAAGACCCGCCTGGGCAACTTGGTGAGACCTCATCTCTACAATAAATCAAAAATTAACTGGGCATGGTAGCGCACGCCTGCAGTTCCAGCTATTTGGAAGGCTGAGGCAGAAGGATCGCAGGAGCCCAGCAGGTCGAGGCTGCAGTGGCCGGGAGCAGCCACAGCACTCCAGTCTGGGTGACAGAGTGAGACTGCCACTCAAAAAAAAAAAAAACCAGAAATATGAACCAATAGAACAGAATAGAGTGCCCCAGAAATAAAATCCAAGCATATATGTTCAACTAAATTTTGAAAAGGGCATCAAAAGTCTGCAGTGGGAAAGGATAG
Organism: Carlito syrichta; assembly: GCF_000164805.1. Classification (NCBI taxonomy): domain Eukaryota; kingdom Metazoa; phylum Chordata; class Mammalia; order Primates; family Tarsiidae; genus Carlito; species Carlito syrichta. The sequence goes on from NW_007253990.1 coordinate 407,257, forward strand.
TCTCCTCATTAAACAGTGCAGAAAAACTGGATTCTATTTACAAAAGCATGAAACTGGACAGTTATCTTACATCATACACAAAAATCAACTTAAAGCCGGACTCGGTGGCTCAGCCTATAATCCCGCGCCTTTGAGAGGCTGAGGTGAGTGGATTGCCTGAGCCCGCGGGTTCAAGACCCGCCTGGGCAGCAAGACCTCATCTCTCAATAAATCAAAAAATCAGCCGGGCATGGTAGCACATGCCTGTAATTCCGGCTACTCGGAAGACTGAGGCGGAAGGATCGCCGGAGCCCAGCAGGTCGAGGCTGCTGTGGCCGGGAGCGGCCATTGCACTCCAGTCTGGGTGACAGAGTGAGACTCCAACTAAAAAAAAAAGAAATCAACTTAAAATGGATAAAAAGACCTAAATGCAAGACCTGAAACCATACAACTTACAAAAGAGAACATGGGGGGAAAGTTCCTCAATATTTGCTTTTGCAGTGATATATATATGTATGAATATATCTCTATAAATACATTTAGCCCTGAATGTATTATATAGATATATTCATACATATATATTTTTTGTGTATAAAAGCTCAGGATACAAGAAAAAAAAAAATAAGTAAATGTGACTACTTCATCAAACTAAAGCTTCTGCCCAACAAAGGAAACAATGAACAAAAAGAAAAGACAACCTATAGACTAAGAAATATCTTGAAACCACCTGTCTAATAGGGGCTAATAGCCAAAATTTAAAAAGAAATTTTACAATTTAGCAGCAGAAAAATAACCAAATTTAGAAATGGGCAAAAGACTCTAACAGACACTTCAAATAAAACATAAAAATGGTGAACAAGTATCTGAAAAGGTGGTCAACATCACCAGTCATCAGGGTAAGGTAAATTAAAAATACATGAAATAGTACCTTGAACCCATAAATATGGCTAAATATCTAAAAGACAAGAAATAGTGTATGTTGGTGAGAATGTGGAGGAAAGGCAATTCTTGTATATTGTTGTTAGAGATGGAGATTAGTGCAGCCATTTTGAAAATAGTTTGGAGCTTCTTAAATAAGTTAAAAATAGAACTACCATACAACCCTCTTCTGGGTGTACAAAAGAGGTAAAATCACCATCTCATAAAGATATCTGTACTCTCATATTCATTGCAGTATTATTCACAATAGCCAAGATATGGAAACAGCATAAATGTCCATCAACAAATTGATTTTTTAAATTGTGATATATGAATACAATGGAATAATATTCAGCCTTAGCAAAGATACCCTGCCATTTGCCACAACATCTATGGACCTGGAGAACATTATGCTAAATGAAATGGTAAAATAAGCTAGACATAGAAAATATTGCATGATCTCATTTATGAGTATAATATATATTCAAAAGGATCTCAACAGAGATAGAGAATAAAACAATGGTTGAGGACAAGAGGAAAATGGAAGATTCAAGTCAAATGGCACAAAATAGCAGATATGTAGGATGAAAAATGTACAACAGAGGACTAAAGTTAATAAAATTTCATTGAATTAGAGAATTTTGCTAAATAAGTAGATTTTAGCTGCTCTTGTCACAAAGATATGTATGGTGATAGATACATTCATCTACTTCACTACTGTAACCAGTTTATTATCTATATGTACTATAGAATATGTTGTAAAATCTCAAAGACACATAATAAAGTTTCTAGAATGAAAACTCTTATCATGGTATTAATATTCAGAACTACCCACACTCCTGAGGCTGCTATGCTTCTCTGAAACTCCATGGCGAGTAGAAATTAGGTCATGGCCTGCATTCCCAGAAGAGAGTTCTTGTACCACTTTCTGAGAACAGAGTCTGGCACTGATAACTCCCAATCCCCTAAACAAAACCAAGGTCTTGGGTAAAGGGCCAAGCTAAAGATAGATAACAAATTTTGTAGTATTCTTGAAACTGCCCTATCCTAATAATATTACTCTAATTTAGGGTGATCCAGAAGCTTCCCAAGTTACTGCCAGAATAGTGATAGGCTGAGACTATATACTCAACGAAGTCTATTTCTTCCCATTCCAGAGAACATGCATTCTAGGAAAGAGAGCTCAGAGTGGGGACTTCATTATAGCCTAGTTCTCAGGAAATCTAAAGGAGTAGACTCCTGATCCCATGCATGGCTGAAGTGATTTAGGAAAGGTGACTATGATAGCCTGGAATGCTTCTAATTAAGCATGCTGGACAGAAGTTTCTATATCAGCTAAGCAAAATTCACTAGAAAAACATTATCTCTAAATACCTAGAGCCAGGGAGCTTTTAACTCAAACTACACTTCCACAGTTGACATGATATTTCAAATGAGTGTGTTATCTCCTTACAGAAAAACAGTGCCCTATTATAAAAATACCTGCAGATAAGCTAGAAGCTCACCTAAATCTGTGTTTTCTTCAGTTGTCCTTACCAAGGGTTTTCAAGGCCTCCCAGTTGTCCAATCCAACAATCTTTTTTAAATTATCTTATAACTATGTCTTTTGGATTCAATAAAGTAGTTTGTAGATGTCAGCACTGGATTATGCTTTTTTATACCAATGGCTTTTCCCCTCTATTTTCTGATTACTTTTCTAGCTCCTTGACCTCTTTCAGATTCATTACCTCTGGAATCGTAAATGTAGTCAACCTCTAGGATGCCATGTTTTGTGTGTATCTCCTCTTCCACTCATATTTAGGCAGTCCTTTTCATTTAAGTACTCATCATGTCTTTGTGTGACTTTATAGCTCATTTTTAAGTGTTAAATAATATTCCATTCTCTTGATGTACTACAGTTTATCCTTTCACCTACTAGAGGACATCTTGGTTGCTCTAAAGCTTTGACAATTATTAATAAAGTTTCTATCAACACCCATGTGAAGGTTTTTGGTGGATATAGCTTTCAACTTCTTTGGGCAAAAACTAAGGAGCAAGATTACTGGATCATATCAGAAAAGTATGCTTAGTTTTGTAAGTAACTTGAAAATTGTCTTCCAAAGTGACTGAACCATTTTGCATTTCCACCATCAATGAATGAGGGTTCATGTTGCTACACTTTCTTGACAGTATTTGGTGTTGTCATTGTTCTAGATTTTGCCACTTTTACAGGTATGTGGTGTTATCTTGTCACATTAATTTGTATTTCCCTAATGACATATGATGTTGATCATCTTTTCACATACTTATTTGCCATCTATAATTCTTTGGTCTGTTAAGGTCTTTGGCTCATTTTGAACTGGGTCATTATCTTATTGTCTTAAGAGTTCTTTACTTCTTTTAGGCAGCAATTCTTTATCAGATGTGTCTTTTGCAAATAGTTGACCCTTGAACAACATAGATTTGAACTGTGTGAGTCCACTTATATGTCTTTTTTCTTCTGCCTCTGCCACCTCTGAGACACCAAGACCAACCTTTCCTTCCTTCCCCCTTCTAAGCCTACTCAATGTGAAGATGACAAAGATAAAGACCTGTAATGATGATCCACTTCCACTTAATGCATAAGTAAATGTGTTTTCTCTTCCTTATGATTTTCTTAACATTTTTTTCTCTAGCATGCATTGTAAGAATACACTATAATACATATAACATATATGATACATGTTAATTGACTGTCATCAGTGATGAGATTTCCAGTTAACAGTAGGCTGCCAGTAGTTAAATTTGGGGGAAATAAAAGGGATTTTCAACTGTGCAGGCTGGGGGCTTTGGAAATCAGTACCCCTAACCCCCTCATTGTTCATGAGTCATCTGTATCTTCTCTCACTCTGTGATCTGACTTTTTACTTTGTTAACATTGCTTTTCAAAGCAGAAGTTTTTGACTTTAATAAAGTCCAGTTTCTCAAAGTCTTCATGGATCTTGCCTTTGATGATGTACCAAAAAGTCATTGTCAAATCCAAGGTCATCTAGGCTTTCTCTTAAGTTACCATCTAGGAGTTTTATAGTGTTACATATTACTTTTAAGTTTATTATCTATTTTGAGATAATTTTCGTGAAAAGATTCTTTTTTGTTTGTTTGTTTGTTTGTTTATGGATATCCAGTGATTCCAGCACTATCTGTTGACTATCTTTGCCCCCATCATATTGCCTGCACTCTTTTATTAAAAGTAAGTTGACTATATTTATGGGGTCTGTTTCTTGGCCCGTTATGTTTCATTGATCTATTTGTCTATTCTTTCACCAATACCACACTGTCTTGATGACTGTAGCCTTATAGTAGGTCTTGAAATCAAGGAGTATCACTCCTCCAGCTTTGTTCTTCTCTTTCAATATTTTGTTGTCTAGTCTGGATATTTTGCTTCTCCATATAAACTCTAGAATCATTTTGTCAATATCTGCAAAATAACTTGCTGAGATTTCATTTGGGATTGGGTGGAGCTTATAGACCAAGTTGGGAATAACTGACATCTTGATAATACAGGTCTGACAAGTTTGTAAACTTACCATCATGAGCTTATATTGGCAGCACCATACAAACAACTCAGTAAGGCTTCATAACCTTGGTATATCAGTGTCTCAAAGTTGTGCTCATGTTCACATGTGGCAGTGTCTTGCTGAATTGTATTCATTATTATTATTGCATGTTTTTGTGTGCTATCATGAGAATGTTGGAACTTGAATTAGAGCAATGAACATTAAATTTCTTTTTAAACTTAGCAAGAGTGGAAGTGAAATCAGGAACATATTAGTCCAAGTTTATGAGGATAATACCATGAAGAAAATGACAGTGTACAAATGAATCAAACATTCTGCTGAGGGGAGAGAAAGCATCATTGATGAAGAGAGGTCAAGACAGCCAGCAATGAGCAGAACTGATGAAAACTTTACAAAAGTTTGTCAAATTGTGCATCAAAATCATCGGCTGACTGTGAGAAGCATAGGAGATCAAATAAACATCGATAGAGAAAAAGTTAGGAAAATCTTAACTGAAAATCTTGGCATGAGAAAGGTATGTGCAAAAATGGTCCTGAAGAAGCTCTTGCATCACAACAAAGCACCAGCTCACACAGCACTGTCTGGAGGGAGATTTTAGTCAGTAAACAAATAATTGTACTGAAGCACTCTCCCTACTCACCTGATATGGCCCCCAGTGACATTTTTCTTTACCCAGAGATAAAGGAAATATTTGAAGGAAGACTTTAAAAACAAAAAAAAGGAAGACATTTTGATGACATCCAGGACATCTGATAGCCATTCCAGAAAAAGAATACCAAAACTGCTTTGACAGATGGACTAGGCACTCTCCTTGGTGCAAAGCTTCCCAAGGAGAGTACTTCTAAGGTGACCATAGTGATATTCAGCTGAAATATCTATCTGCAAAACCTATAATAGCCTGTAATAACTTGCTTGACATAAGTAACTCCATTTTGTAACAGTTCCTCCATCTTAACCCAAAGATGACCCACCCCCACGTAATCTTCCTGGAATCACAAGTTGTAACCTTCCCATAATCACATGCCCACATTCTTGTTCCCCTCGATGCTTGGAAATTCCCTAGCTGCAAATTCTGTAGCTATCTGTACGCTTTTGCAAGCCAAATGCTCTGCCAAGAAAATGTAAATCAAACTGTACGGCTTATATTATATTTCTGGCTTTATAAACCCCCTGCTCACTCTGTTCAGGGTCGCGAGTTCTTTGTGGCACTAGACCCTCTCGACCACCAGTTAATAAAGGACTCAAATTTGACTTTCTGCATGTTGGTGGCTTCTTTCTCGCACTTCAGCTATAACACAGCAGTGAGGTATATATCACTTTTTCTAGGGTGAGTTTGTGAACTTAACTGTCAGTCCTTGTATTATCTTCTGATCCATAAATGTGAAATACAGTGTCTCCTTATTTATTTAGTTCCTCTTTGATTGCATTCATCAGAGTTTTGCACTTTTTTATATAGACCTTACACATTTTTTAAAGACTTTTACCTGCATATTTCATTGTATGAGTACTAATGTAAATGGTTTGTGTTTATAATTTCACATGTTAATTGCTGATATGTAAAGTGATTAACATTTGGATACTAATCTTCTGTCCTAAAATCATGCTACACTTGTATATTAGATCCAGGAAGTTTGTGTGTGTGTGTGTGTGTGTGTGTGTGTGTGTGTGTGTGTGTGTTTAACCAACTCTTTCAGGTATTATATATTATTATTATGTCATCTGTGAATGAAGATAATTTTATTTCTTCCCTCTTAATCTTGATGTCCTTTTTTTTCTTGTCTTATTGAATTAGCTAGAACTTTTCAATAACCAGTAAGATATTGAAAAGGAATGGGGATAAGGGACATCCTTGCATTGTTCCTGATCTTAAGGTGAGACAATCTAGTTTCTCAGCATTAACTAATGATATTGACTATAGATTGTTTTGTAGATATTCTTTATCAAGTTGAGGTAGCTCCCTTCTTTTTCTAGTTTTATTACAAATGGGTGTTGGATTTTGTCCAACATTTATTTCTGAATCTATTAACATGCAATTTTTTTTTTAGCCAGTTTATGTGATGGATTACATTAATTTTAAAAATTTAAACCAACCTTCCATACCTTGGATAAATTCTATTTGATCTTGGTGTATAATTATTTTTATACTTGTTCGATATAATTTATTACTTTGAGGATTTTTGCATCTATGTTTATGAGAAATATTGTCCTGTAGTTTTCTTATAGTCTGTCTGGTTTTGGTATTATGGTAATGCTGGCCTCATAAACTGAGTTAGGAAACATTTCCTCTGCTACTATCTTCGGAAAGAGATTATAGAGTATTGATACAATTTATTTCTTTAAATATTTGATAGAATTCACCATTGTATCCTCCTGGGCCTGGAGCTTTCTCTTTTGAAAGACCACTAATTAATAACTCAATGTATTTAATAAATGTAGGACTCTTCAGGTTATCTTTCTACTTCTGTGAGTTTCAGAAGTCTGTCTTTCAAGGAATTGACCTGGTTTATCTAGGTTATCAAATTTGTGGGCATAGAGTTGATCTATTTGTTCCTTTATTATGTATCTATTGTCAATGGGATCACTAGTGATGATGGTCTCTCTTTCACTTCTAATTTTAATTTATGTCCTCTCTCTTTTTCTTAGCCTGGATAGAGGCTTATCAATTTTATTTTTTCCCAGAAGAAGCAGTTTTTGTTTTGTTTTTCTCTATTGATTTTCTGTTTTCAGTTTTTATTATTTCTTTTCATCTACTACTTTGGATTTAATTTTCTCTCTGTCTCTTTTTTTGTTGCTTCCAAAGGTAGAAGTGTATTTTTTTCTTTAATAATATATAAATTCAATACTATAAATTTCCAAGCACTGTTTTCACTGTATCACACCACTTTTGGTAAGCTGTGTTTTTATTTTCATAAAAACACAAAACTACAATGTTATTAATGTTTGCATTTTTAAAAATCTTTCTTCTTTGTATTGCTTAGATTTTGAATTTTTTTAATGATAGCAATGATTAACTTAAAGTTTTCATATTGGTTATATCAATATCTGTGGGTTTTTCTCACCCTCCTTTTGTAAACTCTCTCTTGATATCCCTCTTAGAGTCCTTGAGTACCTTAGAATAGTCAGAGACCTGGGACCAGCCAAGACCCCAGAAGAGGAGTAGGAATAAAAGTCTGTGTTCTAGTCCTTGGAGGTAGAATGGGATGGGGAGTAAAGACTGCTCCCAAGAGGGTAAATAAATGTCCAGATGGAAGTGTGCAGGCTTCTCTGGGTAGCCCCTGGGAAGTTACTTGCTATTTTTAGAATGTTCATAAAGAAGGAGGCACAGAGGAGAGTGGTGAAGTGATCAGAGGCATGCCACTTGACAGCTAAATTTGTTCCAGCATTCAGAAAAGAGGTGACCACAGTAAGAAACAGAGCCCAGAGCTCTAAGGACAGCACCCCAGTGGGTAAGTATATTCCAGAGAAGGGGCCAAAGTTATTGGAAGCAGTCTCCAAGTTTCGGAAACCACTTTTGCTTTTTTGTCTATCCTTGTCTTTCCTCACAGATATACTCAAAAGTATACAAAATAAGTGGAATATAAATTTTCCTAGATTATGAGTCAAAGAAGAGAAATCCCAAGTTAGAAGTCTTAGTTGCCTAGTGCTCTCCTTCAGGACAGAATAGAAAAGATTTGTCTATTCCAGTCTGATTTGTCTTCTGCTCCAGTCAGGCAACCTTCTCTCCTGACCTGATTTTTACACATCAGCAGATCTTTTCAATTATTTATATCCACATGAAAAAGGAGAATAAAACAGTGGGAAAGAAGGATACAAAGTCACCAAGGCTATATGAAATAGCACTATGTTTGTGTCCTATGGAAGGAGACAAAGAACAGGAAGGAAAATAGGTAAAGAGAAGAATAAGAGCTTACCCAGAGGCCAGGCATCCTAACATTTGACCTTGTGTGTGTATATACACACATAGCTACAAAAAGCTTATGCAATACATGAAGCAATTCTAAGGTGGCTATTGCTTCTCTCCACTATACATATCAGAAAACAAAATCAAAAACAAAAGTAGTACATTGCCTAAAGTCGCAGAACCAGAAACAGTGACATTAGTATTGAAGCTAAATCTGTCTAATCCATGCTTATGTAACAAAATATCTCTCAGAATTCGTGGACCCACCTCAGAATGCCTCTTCCAGGGAGTGCAAGCATGTCGCCTGTGTTCAGGTAAGGATGCCCTCAAGTGACTGACACAGAAAATATTTCCCTAGAATATTCTAGCTAAGTGACTTGACGTAGGAGCAACAACCTAGTCAGACCACCACTTAAGATGCCAGTAGTCAACTTGGTGGATATTATTTAAATACATGTTTTCAACATTCTTTTATCCCAGACTAAAGCTCAATTATTATTTCACTGGCTAAACTGGGTCTAGCACAAATCAAAATTTGAAACAGGTTAAAGGTCAACCTCTAAACACTGATTCTTTTATAATGAGTAGCCACTACCTTGACTTACCCTGACACTGAGTTATTAGACCTCTTTCTGCTTTAGAATGATAGTCCATTACAATAATTTTAGAGAACATTCTAGATCTTTCTTGTTATATATAAAATTGTGTATTGACTAGTGCTCACTTTGAATTCTGTACCATTTATACAATTCCTGTACTTCTGCAACATCTAAGATGCCCCATGTAACAAAGAAACACAAGTAAATTACTCCAATGTGTAGAATATAAATTTATATTCTGGGCTACTTCCATATGAAGTAAAAAGTCAGGGAAGAGCAGCTGCTATCATGCTTCATACTCATCTCATTTGTTCTGTATACTTATCCTTTGCAATAGTCTTGTCTATATTACATACAAAAAAGAGGAAGACTTCAAGAGGTTAATAAATTTGCCCCAGCATAGTAAGATGGTCTGGAACGGAAAATTCAGCTTTGTCAGATGGCAAAATTGGTCCCCTGTGCAGCTGTGTGGTGCTGCCTCTCAAGACCTCCTTTGCTTCCTGTCTTACCTGATGGATCCAGAGCAACGTTACATTTGAACCCTGGGGAAATGTCTTTACATGTATTGCCACTTATTTGCATATTGAAGTACCTAAATCACAGAATTACTAAAGAATCATTGAGTTAGTTAAAAAATTTTTTTTAATTTAAAAAAAAAAAACAACTCTTGTGAACCATTTTAAAGTTCACCAAATTTTCATGTTTCTATTCAGCATCCAGTAAGCCCTTGACCAAAGAGTAAACTCATAAAAGCTTAAAACAAACTGCATGTTGTAGCCTGAATTAAGGACCCATGAGGCTACACAGGGATATTTCTTATGCTTACTTGCTATGGAAATGTAACCGCTACTTATATTTTAGGTTTTAGAAAATAGAAATGTGCATGGGCTTAACTGAAACAAAAATTTGGGAGAATTTGGTGACTATTGTCTCTTTTCCCCTTACCACAGAAGGCTTTATAGACGAGGGTCATCTGGGGTGGGCCTTGAAAGATGGGGAAATTTTCCCTAGGTAAAACCCAAAGAGATGGCAAAACTTCTCAGCAAAAAAACTTGGTTTATGTGAAGAAAATCACCATGAAAGTGTGTGGTGTCATGATACTAGCTGACTCTGCTGCAAATCTGATAAGAAAAATAGGGAGGGCAAGCCTGAGACAGTGGAGGACACATTGGACCCTCTGCTCCAATTCTGAACCCTGAAGATGTGAACAATAGGAACCATTACCAAGTTCTTAGTAGAGGTAACTGAAGGACAGAAAGACAAGAGGTGGACAAGGCTGTTATAGGTCATGGCAAGTGCTTCAGTGCTGATCTCCTTGTCTCCTCAAAAAAAGGGACCAAGAAGGATGGGGTCAGTCAGAAAGGTCTTGCTACTGTTTTATATCAGTCCATTATTTTTAATACGTGCTATCAGATGATGAAAAAATGTCTAATAAAACTTAATTTTTTTTAAATAAAAGCACCTCTTCTATTGCTTATCTCAAATTATAGGTGATGTTCAGATTCTCACCAGGAAAATTTAATACACTCTCTTCTTAGAGCAAATCTTTCTGTAAACATCTTACCTGTTCTTCATTCTGGTTAATCATAAAGTCTGGGCAATCTTGAATGAGAAATTTTGCTTTGAGAAATTGAGCTATGTGCCAAATATCCTTAGTCAAATAGATTTGATAATCTGAAAAACACAGTGTTAAACTCATTTGGAGAAAGGGGAATTGTACTTCCCCTAACATATTTTCCTTAGCATATTGTCCCCTTACATGTTTTTTGTCAGATTTTGTCATTTTATAAACTGATTTTTTTAAAGTTCCTGATCATTTTAGAAGGGATAATATACAAATATAAAAAGGAAGAATATTAAAAGCACCTATAATTCCATTCACCCAAAGTCAACAACAACAACAGAAACCTGGTGCAAATCTTCCCAGACTCCTTTCTGTTTAAAGATATGTTTCTACATCTCTCACGTGCACATATTTAAATTAAATTAAATTATAGTTTGATCTGCCTCCTGCTATTCCCTCACTTACTGTAATAAGATGTAAACATTATATCAGGAAACACATATCTCTACAAATGTTATCAATATAATAATTCGAATTCATTGAATGTGTGTACTAGAATTTAAATAATGCTTTATTTCTGAGCATATATTTTTCCAACTTTTCAGTAGTATAGGCCCCAAACTTTACCTGTACAATGACCACTTATCTATCTAATCCTGAATTGTACCCCACATCCTTAAAATAAAAAGAAGTCATTAGTTGCAAATAGTCAATCAGTATGTGTTAGTAATATGTTATTGATCAGTATACGTTATTGATACAGCTCTTTGGTAGTATGAAAGTCAAGCGTTGCAATAGCCAGTCAGTATATGTTATTGATGAGAGAAGCACATTGCAGGCACAAAACTAAACCCTATGTGGATTTACATTTAACCATTGCACATAGAACTTCTCTGTATTTTTCACTTCCTTTAGAAAAAGTTCCCCCAAATAAAATTACTAATTATAAGGGGATGTATAATTTGGGGGATTTCTAAGTGTGGTTGGGCAATTTCACAGTGAAAATAATAAACATACTTGTTTCTACATTTAACAGCGCGTGCCATTGTGGATAACTCCTTTTATAAAATATGTGATGTATGCATTATTCAAGTTGACACTCAGAATTCTTCTTTATTATAGGTGCCACCAGTTGCCTAGGATGGCAATGAGAATCTAGTCCACGGTTTCCAGAGGCAGTATCTCTCAGGAGTAGAAATCTAAAACTAAGAGCTCTTGTCCCCTGGATACCCTACACCACCAAACATGTTCACCTCTAATAATGCCTGCTCCGTGCCTACCACTTTCTGGCTCACTGGCATCCCGGGGCTGGAGTCCCTGCACATTTGGCTCTCCATCCCCTTTGGCTCCATGTACCTGGTGGCTGTGGTGGGGAATGTCACCATCCTGGTAGTGGTAATGATGGAGCGTAGCCTGCACCAGCCCATGTACTTCTTCCTGTGCATGTTGGCTGTCATTGACTTGATCCTGTCAACTTCTACCATGCCCAAACTACTGGCCATCTTCTGGTTTGGTGCCTGCAACATTGGTGTGAATGCTTGCTTGGTCCAGATGTTCTTTATCCACTGCTTCGCCACTGTTGAGTCTGGCATCTTCCTTGCCATGGCTTTTGATCGTTATGTGGCCATCTGTGACCCACTACATCATACCTCAGTGCTCACCCATGCTGTGGTGGGTCGTTTGGGGCTGGCTGCCCTCCTCCGGGGAGTGATCTACATTGGACCTCTACCCTTAATGATTCGTCTGAGGCTGCCCCTTTACCAGACCCAGATCATTGCCCACTCCTACTGTGAGCACATGGCCGTGGTCACCTTGGCATGTGGTGACACAAGGGTCAACAACTTATATGGAATGGGGATTGGCTTCCTGGTATTAATCCTGGATTCATTGGCCATCACTGCCTCCTATGTGATGATTTTCAAGGCTGTGATGGGGTTGGCCACACCTGAAGCCAGGCTTAAAAGCTTAGGGACATGTGGCTCACACATCTGTGCCATTCTCATCTTCTACATCCCCATTGCTGTTTCCTCTCTCACCCACCGCTTTGGCCATCGTGTGCCTCCCCACATTCATATCCTTCTGGCCAACCTTTACTTCCTCATTCCTCCCATCCTCAACCCAGTTGTCTATGCTGTCCGCACTAAGCAAATCCGAGAGAGACTTTTCTACATTCTTAAGACAGGAACTCAACCCAGATGACTATTCTACATGTATGGGGCATATAAATATTTAGTCATGACAGGAAAAGTATATGACTAGGAAAGCCCATGAAATTTCTAAAATATGGGATTTATGGGTCTAAAAGTAATCATAGAATTTATTCTGTGTGATCATGGATTTTCTATGCAGTGTATACCCAATTTCTGAAAATAGAAAAGAAAATAAGGGTATGAGTTTTTGTCCTGCAATTCCCTTTTCTTACCTATTGAACTCATAAAATTAAGCACAATAAGGATAACCATAAAGATTAAAGGAAATAAGATCATTTCTATCCTTTACTTTTTTGGTATGAAGTTTTTAGTTTCACTTTGAAGAGTGTTATAAAACACAATTTCTGGAAGGTAGAATTGTATTCTAACACCTTCTTGAAGACAGTTTCCAATTTTTGCTGGTAAAGGTCTGGAAAACTTCAATGGTGTTGACAAGCTTTCTCAACTTTTTTGACTTGCCCCAGAAAAGGCCTTCTGTTGAGAATGGAGAAAAAACAAGTATAAAAAATCTTAATCTAATGAAACTAGGAATGAGTCCTTACCACCCATGGGTGTTAAAATTTTTCAAACCAGGTCATTTCCACATTTGAATAGAAAAATAGGTTACAATATTTCACATCTCTCCCTAATACAAGTATTAACTGAGAGCAGGGAGGAGACAGGGAAGGGATTGTGAAGGAGGTTGAGTAACAGATGATCAAAGGTGATGAGACTAGATGGAGGTCCAGTAGTGAATATATAAACCTTGAAATGGTTCTATATTTCTCTGGAAATTTCTTGTTGCTACTTTTGATTCTTGTTACAATTTGACCCTTTTCATTATTTATTGATCACAAAGATTCCATAATGAGAGGATTACTTCAGACCAGAAACCTGAAGAAAATCTGTGGTAATACATGGGAAAAAAAAAAATGAAGCAATCACTCCCAATTCTAGTGATCCAGAATTATGGTTATGTACATTTTAGTTCTCAAATATTTCAGACTGTAAATCATTTAACTTCTTCAGTTTACAAACCATGAAAATATCTAGGAAGGCTAAAGTGACTGATCTCAGGTTAAAAATAAATCGCTATAATATTTTTTAAATATACAGGCTCAGCCTGTAATCCTGCGCTTTAGGAGGCTGAGGTGAGTGGATTGCCTGAGCCCGTGGGTTCAAGACCCGCCTGGGCAACTTGGCGAGACCTCATCTCTACAATAAATCAAAAAATTAGCTGGACATGGTAGCGTATGCCTGTAGTTCCAGCTACTTGGAAGGCTGAGGAGGAAGGATCGCCGGAGCCCAGCAGGTCGAAGCTGCGGTGGCCGGAAGCATGCCACTGCACTCCAATCTGGGCGACAGAGTGAGACTCCAACTAAAAATTTTAAAAAGTATAATCTAAAGGAGCCAGCAACTAAGCCAGAGCTCGAAAAGAAACCTCATGCTATCCAAAAGAAAAAGGTGGCAAATTTGGAATAGTATAAGCTCTTATCTAAAATTTAGCTTAAACCCCTGACTCATTCCAAATCTCTGTTACTTCAGGATATATGCCTAATTCCAGGAATAGTTGGATGACTTTTAATTTATTAATCTTTCTCCATTGTCTTGAGGTGAGGAGTTGTCATTCCCCCATCTTATCAAGGCCCCTGGAGTCCAGTGCCAAAGTTGAATCTAACTACTGGGAGAGTAAAGGAGGCATCTATAAACATAATTTCAGTGTCAAATGTAATCTATTCGTTTTTTATTTGGAATTGGGGTAAAGATATTATAGAAGCCTCAGTGCTAGAGACATATTTTACAGAGTAATCGCTTTCCCAAGGATTGGAGAAGATAATGTTCTAATCCATCAGTAGCACCATTGCTGAGGAAAGTGACCAGGAACTTTTGTCCCCGGATAGTTCTTTGGCATAATGGCTAAAGTCCACTAAGGGTTAGTTAAGTCAGAGTATTTAGTCTCACTGTCAGCTATAGTCATGGCTTGGATCCTTCACAGTAAAGGAGTTATCTCACAAGAGGGTGGAAGGGAATATGCACTGAAGAATTCTTGTTATGGGAATATGGCAAATGAGTCCAGTAATTGAATGTCTCTGTTCAAAACCAACACCTTATGTCTCCCTCACATAAGTATCTCTGTTTCTTTTCCATCACCAACATTTTGGGTGGGAGTAAAAGACACTATCAACCACCCTTTTGAGTCTGCAAGTTGGAGATAATGGAGGGAGGAGGCATTCTTGTGGTTATTTATAAAGGGTCATAATCTTGGGAGGCAGTTAAGAACTTGGACTCTGATATCACAATAAAGGGCAGAGATGAACCTGAAGCAGTATCTGTCAAATTTTGGGTGTGTTAAATAATCTAAGCTTCCATTTCCTCTTCTGAAAAAGAAATGACAATCATCCTTTATGAGTATTTTTTATAAGGATGCAATGAGACAATGTGAAAGGTTTATGTTGTAATGTTTTTTATAAGAATGCAATGAGATAATGTAACATGTTTATGCTTATGTTGGCATATAAAGAAGAAAAACAACCTGCCTCTTGACAGTACTTATTATACATTAAAAGGTCGTGGCATATGGGGGTAATAATAATAAGGAAGGAAGAGTAACTAGAACAAGTTCCTGGGAAGGCCATAGAGAATGTCCTCATTATAACTCATTCATGAATGTACTGGTCTCAGCTTTAGAAAGTTCTCTGTTGTTTTCTTCTCTGCAGAAAGTCATATCCACAGAGCCAGCTTTCCTCTGCTCCTCTTGGCTGCCCGGCACCCACTCAAGTACATAAGCAGATTTTCAACAAGTTACACCCACCTAATTAGAATTTTGACAGTAAAAAATAAATACCTCTGGATGCTTCTTATGTAACAAATACAAAATTTATAGTCACAGATCCAGTTAAGTAAAAATATAATTGTCTTTAGTGGTTTTTTTTTTATTCTTTCTCTGTACCAGCCAGAATGGGGCTTAGAGTACAAATAAAATCAAATTGAGTTATAAGAGACAGCCACTTCCAACTCAATCTAACTCTAATGATCTTAGTCAATTCCAGTTTATAATCCATTCTGATAGAAGTTCCAAGCCTCGTCCCTAGAAGGTTTTCTATCACCCTCTTACTGTGATAGATTTAAAACTACAGTAGGGGATGAAGTGAATTCTTGCAAAATTGCCACCATGGCAGGCACATGGGAGAGGAATGCCTTCTGCTTCCTGTTCCTTGGCTTGTGTCTGACCCAGATGTGTCTTGTGTTGTAAGGTATGGTGCCCATTCACCATCGTGACCTGTGGGCACGGACCTTCTGCTAGACTCTGGTACTGTTGATCCACTGAAATTGTAGTCATATCCCCCAATACTCTGGCAGAGACTGGTTGTTCCACATCTTTCTGGTGTCCATCCCCTCAGCCTGACTGCAAGGTTCTATTTAAACTGGCCAGTGTGATAACTCTTGCTATCACTCAGCCCACCTCCTCATCTCACAGTGTCCCAGGAGTGCTCAGTATCTACCCACACCAAATACCACATGATCTTACAAATTTGTGGAATTTAGAAAAGTTGAACTCATAGAAGTAGAGAGTATAATGGTTGTTACCAGAGTATGAAGGATTGGGGAGTTGTTGGCCAAAGTATGTAAAACTTTAGTTAGATAGAAGGACTAAGTTCAAGAAATCAATTGTACAACATGGTGACTAAAGTAAATGGCAATGTATTGGAAAACCAATAACATAGTAGATTTTAATTGTTCTCACCACAAAAAAGTGAAAGCAATTCATATGTAAATTAGCCTAAGTGATCCATTTACAATGTATGCACATTTCAAAATATGTTGTACGTGGGGCCCAAAATAACGAGAGATGTTTGTGACTCCTGAAAAAAAATTAAAATTAAAATTAAAAAATATATATATATATGCTGTACATGATAAACATATGAAATTTTTACTTGTCAATTAAAAAATAGAAAGATGGGCAATCTCAAATCTATGATCTCAACTTCCAACTTAAGAAACTAAAAAAAAAAAAGAAAGTAAACAAATAAAAGACTTTATAATCAATGAAACAGAAAATAGAGAAAAATCAATGAAAACAAAGATCTAATCCTTTGAGATCAAAAATTTTCCACACTTTGATTTGGCTATAATTGGCTTGGTATTGCCCATATTTGCTTTCAAGCCTCATTTCTTGACCCAACATCTCCTTCTACAACCATCATCCCACAGTCATCCTGAACACCCTCAGCTACCCTATTCTACCAGGTACTCTTTCTTGTCCTGTACCTATCTTATCTACGGAAATGGCTTTTCATTTTTCTCTAAAGTGCTCTGTGTATTCCAGTAGACACATATATATGGTGCCACACAGTGCACATCAGTGGATGTCTATTGTCTATCCAGTCATTAGTTTCCTCTCCTATACCATAAGTGTTTTGGTGTATCCCTAGCAATTACCTTGCATGTGTATATTAGTAGGCCTTGCTGTGCTTTTTAATGTATCAACATACACAAAAGTTTAATTTTCCCAGATTTTAAAGGAGAAGATATTTTCTTTAGAGCTCTCAATCCACTCACCCCCACTTCTACTGGAACTTTAAACAGAAACAAAACATTTCTACCAGCTCAAAATTTTGCTCACTTAACTGAAAATTTCTCAATTTTCTACTGACTCCAAATACTTTGTCTCTATCTATGTTGAATCAGTTCAATCTATCTTGATTTTAAAAGTCTCCTAGAGAAATACAATATTAGTTATATATTAACATAATGTATTAGTATGAATATATCATGTAAGCATTAATAGAAATGTATTAATATGCATATATACTCAAATAAAGCCCTGATTTACCCTCGGTAGCAAGATCCTTTTTTTTTTTTTTTTGGTACTATTTTAAATGCATATAGCATACTGTCTATGTTACTACACATATAAAACAATTACGTTTAGTATATCATCTGAATAACAAAGTAAAGTAACTATGAAAAACTATTGATAACTATCTTGTTTCTGGGACACAGTAAATGGAGTTTTGACATTTCAAGTAAAAATTGTATTATAATTCAAGAAATGTCTTCATTTCTTTTGCAACACAAAAGCAAATGTTTCATTTTGCTTACACTGAAAATTGACCATGGCATGCTTTTATTTTTTACATTGAATTTTATTTTAGTTTTAGTTTTTTATTTCAATAGCTTTGGGGGTTAATAGTTTTGGTCTTGGCTTTAAGTGTACCCACCACTCCCACCTGTGCACGTTGTACTTAATAGGCGATTTTTTTTTGTCCTCTGCTTCCCCTCTTCTGTGTCTCCAGTGTCCATTATACCATACTCTACATCTTTGCATAAACATGATCCATTTTTGAATGTCCAACAGCAGGGATCAATAAGGAGATATACTAACAAACCAATTTTAAGGTCATTCTTCAGTATAACCATATAGATACATTTTCCCTGATAATATAGAAACTGTATCCTGAGACAAAACAGTCCCTGGGTTTACAGAGATGAGAAAAATCCAGTCAGAGGTCAAATACCTATACTACTTTGTAATAGCTCTGACCAGTAAGAATCCCAGACAGGAACCAAAAGAAAGAATTAAAGCAATGTATAGATAAGTTCTAACTTCTGAGAATATATGGCTTAATATATGCCAATGGACCTTGAGAAAATGGAGTATTTTGAATTCTTAAGTCTGCCTTCACATTTACCTGAGTTTTCCTTTTCCTGACTTACAAAATACAGTCCATTAAACAATCTTGTAAGAATATATCTAGAAGCCAAAGCTAAAACCCAGATTTACAGAGTTATTAGTAAACTCTGCATTATCTCAGAAATTACAACCCTATACTGAGAGACCATGAAAAAGTATATTTACACTATAGTTGGCAATTTAATGCAACATTCTTGTATGTGAACGGTGAGGCTTTGAAGTAGTCTTAATTATAAGTTTCTAACAGATAGTTTACCACACAAAATTAATCTCAAGACTCCAAAGTTCCAAGTTTGGTTAGAAAAATATATTTCACACCAGTCAAGATTACATGGCATAATTTGTGTTTAAGACATAATTCCTTCGTAGGAGTAGAGGTATATAACCAGGAAATTTTTCATAGAATTGATCATTCTTGGGTCAAATCTGAAAAAATGAAGTAGAGGAGCTAAGCATTTCAGAAGATTTGTTTCTGCTTTTTTAGCCTGGATCACCAAGTGGTTATTAATGTTTTAAATTTATCTATCATATTAAATGCAGAAATAAATGGAGTCATCACTGCTGCATTGTAGTGCTTCATAGAGTCTGAAAATAATGATAACTTAATGGCACTAGTTTTATGGTATAATTTTTCAGTAGGGGAAGTTCTCAGATTAGAATTACAACCATTCCCACAGACAATTTAAAATGTCTAGCCAAAACCCACCAGCCAAGAAAGAATTAGTAAATCATTTGGATCATTAGAAACAGAAGCAATACCCTACATTCAGGAAGTAAAGATCAAAGAGTCACACTCACAAACATTATTTCTCTTTTCTTTGTATCACAGCAGGTTCCTCCTCATCTTTCCACTCCCTTTCACCTTCTGATCAGATTCCAGAACTAACTAAACCATGTTCTTTATCACATTGGTTATTCTAGGACTGGCGATACTGGCATCAACTGGGAACTTCTTAGAAATGCAAACCCTCAGGCCCTTTCCCAAACCTAGTGAAGTAGAAACTCTGGGGTTCTAGTGGACCCCAGAAATTTATCAGCAAGTCCTCTAGGTGGCTCTGATGCCTACTAAAGTTCGAGAAATGCTACTCTAGCAGAAGGATATATTTTGTGTTTAGATACAGAACACCAGATGATTTCTTTCTCTATTCATCCCCCCACTTTTACCTTCATAATGGCATAATGGTGTTCAGGCCCAGTCCTCTCTTCCATTGTGCCTACTGCCAACTCCATAAGTCCTGAATCCTACAGCCAATGCACCAAAGAAAAGAGTAGGAAGGTGACTAACCCTTGTACATGATCTGTCAGAGTTGTTGATACAACAATGAAAAGGGGCTATCCCACCCCTTTTGGCACTTGATCATATCATCAACTCCCATGTGCTCTTACAGTTTATCTGGAATAACTGGGGCCACCTGTAGCTGTGAGAAACTGGAACCCTCTTATAGAAACTGGTGCCGTCTAAGTCTAGAGGGAGGAAATTATTCTCAGCATCATACGGGCTTAGTACAGTTAGCTGTTATGGTCTACTTATATTCTTTTTTATAACTCCTTGAACATTTTGCAAAAATTACATAAAGCTCTACTTATTGCAATGCTCTTTTACTTAGAAGTAATTGAACTGCTATTGTTCAGAAGATGGCAGGAAAATAGTTTATGAGATTGGAAGTTGTTTTCAGCTTTTAACCTTATTATAAATATCACAAATAGAAATATAATGAATGATAGTCAAAAATAGATTGTCCATCAAACTTCTTGCGACACACTTCTAGCTTCATTCTCTCAAGATGGAGTGTGATAGAAGAGTTGTCCATAATATCTTAACTTATACCATTGTAATAAAAAGCACTAGGTGGTTATTTTTTCCAAAACTTGTCTGCACTTTAGAATCATCCAGTAGCCTTTGAAAAATTTCAAAGCCTGGATTATACTCTTGACCACCTGAGTCATAATTTATGGGGATGGAATAAAGAAAACAGCATTTTTTTAAGTAGGGGACAATAGTGATGCAGAAGCATCCTAAGTAAAGCATCACATGAAATTATATGCAAATAGTTTTGTTTGTTTCTAATATGTCTGCTAAAATGTAGGCTAAATCTTGCCTTTTTTGTTTTGTTGATGTGTATTGACAAAAATGACCTTGCCATTTGACCACTTCTAAGCTATCAGCACACTGGTGCTATCCTAGCTAAAATGGGTATCTCAGTTACTCAGGGATCCATGCAGAGGGGTTCTTTGGGAAGCTATTGACAATTACTGTGATTCCAGATGATTCAGACTAGGGTGCATGTATAATTAGAAGTGTTGTAATTAAGTTTATACTAGTACACACATTTTTTCTGTATCTTTGTCTTATGTTATTTATGTAATAGTTGTAGAGTCACCTATCCCACCCCTCAACCTTCTTTCTTTGTTCTAGTGAAAAAATACAGAGTGCATTGAACACTCCATGATCTAGGCAACTCCATGGTTTCCCCTGCAGGTTTGAACCAGAGCATGGCCCTTGAACACTTTCAGGTACTGATAAATTCATTGAGGCTATTGCTCAAAACACTGAAGATCAAACATGTTGCTAAACACAGCCCTAAGCCAAATTCCTTATACCTTTGTATAAACTCCATCACCTGACCCTGATTACAAAATAAAAACTAGAAGAACATAGTAGTATATATAGGGTTTCATGAAAATAATATATATAAGTACTTCTTTTAAAAAGAACTGACTTTATTCAATTATGAGAGTTTTCAAAGAGACAAAGAAAAGCAGAGAGATAATTCAGTATCATTTTATGATATATTGGCAGCAGATATGCATTTTCTTTAAATACTCAGACTCTTGAGCTGTCATGACTTAGAATGCAAGATAGTGCTCACAACTCCAGCAATCAGCTTTCCTTAGGTTTCACTGTGGAATGAACTCCCAAGTCTCAGTGGTTTATTACAAAAACAACAAAATCATTCTTGTTCCCATTATGTGAGCACTGTGAGCCAGCTGTGGCTGTGCTGCAGGTTGTGAGTCAGATTCATATCTGCTCTATGTATTTTCTCCACCATGATTCTAGGTTGAAGGAAAAAAAATTCTGACTTGTGATATGCCTATTCTTGTGGCAGAGGGAAAAAACAAAAGAAAAGCCAAATTTCACATCCATATCTTAAGGTTTCTGATTCTCAAGGCACATTTTAAAACTGTTATAGATCCCCAAAATTTAGGTCTAAGTATCTGATGCACAGAGAGCCAAACACTGACACATCAGCACTTAGGAGCTGAGAAAGGTTTATTTGAATTGACCAAAGTGTGAGAGTGAGAGAGGAAAACTCTCAACCCTGGCCTACCTTTGAACATAATGGGAACTTTTATGAGTAAGGCAGGTACGCAGGAGGTGAGATCCCTGATGATTAAAGCTGCTTGCATCCCTCAACTTACCAAATTCCTGTATGCCATCAAGGAGGTCTATATGACCTAAAGATCACTGTTATTTAAAAGAAAAACAAGTTCATCAACCTAGTAGGCAGCCCCCAGGGGTTAGAATATGAAGATGATCAATAATTAGGGGCTACCCTCTACCAAAAAAAAACCAAAAAACTTCATGCAATCAATTATGCACAGAGGAAGAAAAGGACAAAGAGAAAGGAAAACACATGACAAACATTTTATGATTTTTATAATACAGACTCAGTTACAAAACTACTCAAATTTCATTGACCAAAGCAAGCCACATAGCAAAGTTTAAAGTTAGTGGAGTGAGGAAACATCCTTCCCATGAAAGAGGGACAGGAGATTAATTATCTGTGAACAATATTATACAATCTACTACCACTACAGTCAAGCATAGCTACAGTCAAGCATCACTTAATGATGGAGACACATTGTCAGAAATTTGTCCTTCGGTAATTTCGACATTGTGTGAACATCACAGAGTGCACTTAAACAAACCTAGATAAGTATAGCCTACTCTACATCTAGGCTATATGGTATAGCCTGTTGCTCCTCGGCTACAAATCTGTGCAACATGTTACTGCACTGAGCACTGTAGGCAATTATAGCACAATGGTAAGTATTTGCGTATCTAAACATATCTAAATATAGAAAATAAACAGTAAAAATATAATATTATGTTACAGGTCTAACATCCTATATGTGGTTCATCATTGATTAAAATGTCATTATATGGTACATGACAGTATTTTCTTATTTAGCAAAAGTCTTTTTAGCAAAAGTTTCAGCTTCAAGAGGGAAGAGTGTTATTATACTTTGTTTACACAGTTCATAGTCCAAAGACTTCTTCTTTTTTTTTTTTTTTGAGTCAGGGTTCACTCAGACTGGAGTACAGTGATATGACCACGGCTTACCACAGCCTCATTCTCCTGTGCTCAGGCAATCTTTCCACCTCAGCCTCCTGAGTAGCAGGGACTACAGGCACATGCCACCACACCTGGCTAATATTTTTATTTTTTGTAGATATGAGGTCTTGTTATATTGCCTCTCAAACTCCTGGGCTCAAGCAATCCTCCCACCGTGGCCTCCCAGAATGCTGGGATTATAGGCATGAGCCACCTCATCTGGCCAGTATTCAGATCCTCTATCAAATTATTCATTCATTTAATAAATATTACTAAGTTTTTTGGAGACAAAAGGCATATACATATGAAAAATTAGAGACATAATAATATAAATTGATTTAAATTGACATCAGAGGATTCCTTTGTTGTGTTCAATGAACATTTGTATACCTAACCCTGAATTGTACCCCCATCTTCAAAATTAAAAACTGGGAAAAAAAAGAAAAGAAATTGGCCATGAATGTGAGTGAGAAAAAAAGTAAAAAAGGAATTGACTTAATGGAAGAAATAAGACTCCTTATAAGTCCAGCTGTAGAAGAGGCGGTAACATTGGGAGATAATAGATTTTTTTAAAGTGGCAAAGGGTGAAGCACATTTTTTCAGAAAAGATATGGAGGTAATTTAAGTACTAGTTGAGGTTTTGGTTTTGGGGTCAAAAAATTTGTAATTCAGTTCTTCTCTCATACCCTGGATGGAGAGGTCACCAAGGTCTCAGTTGTTTGGGCCATTCCCACTGTCTTTCACTTATGTGACAATATCACTTTGGATAATTCTTTGTCTTCCTTAATCATGTGATGAGTCTATGAGAATGGGAAAGTCAAACCTCTAATATCAGACCAAACAATAGTTGCACACCTGGTCTGATTTGACTGGTAGATCTATGAGGCATGGGATTTCGTTTTCTGCTGGAAGCTGCAACCCCTAAGAAGGCAAAATGGAGGATACCCGAAAATGGGAAAAACGCTGACTGGGAGCAGAGCCCCAGTGGGAAGCGGCCATGATGGAGGTAGAGCCCCATGGATCCTATTGAAGGGCTCCTTGTGGCCTTAAAGGAAGGCCTGCTTAGGCTTGAAAAACACTTCCCTTGATAAATAAAAGAATTAGCTAGAATGTGCAAGGATGTGGAATTAGCAGTAAACCTATGTATAGAAATGTAAAAAGGGCTCAACAGCAAAAATTTCCCCCTGAAGGGACAAGGGAATGCAAATTTTGCAACCTTTAGCTAAAAAAGGAAAAACAAGTACTTCCTCATACCCTTTATAAGTAACAACATTGACAGTTGTGATTGATGAGGAAGTAAGAAACTGAGACAGAGTATCTCCAAAAACAGGTGTTTTTGGGAGAAACAAGCCACAGACATGCCTTTTGATTTAAGAAATATTATAGTTTAATTAGAAAGAAGGTTAAAATTAAAGTAAGAAATAAATAGCAGTTATAATTAAAAGATAAATGTTTAATATAGATGTAGGTATTAGTTAAATATAAGGAATAGGAAATAATTAAGTTTTAAGGTAAACTTAAAATTATACACATTTAATGTAGGTTTAAACTTAAATACATTTAGGATTAGAAGTAAGATTAATTTCATATATAAGTGTAGATTCAGACATGTTTTGTTTAGAAATATAAAATGTAAAATAGGTGATAAGAAAATAGCAAGTAATATAGATAAGGCAATTAGAATTAAGAAAGTTAAATTTTTAAATTAATAGTATTAAGAATTCATAGTGTCCTGTAATCCCACGCCTTTGGGAGGCTGAGGTGAGGGGATTGCCTGAGCCCACGGGTTCGAGACCCGCCTGGGCAGCGAGACCTCGTCTCTACAATGAATCAAAAAATCAGCCGGGCACAGTAGCGCGCGCCTGTAATTCCAGCTACTCAGAAGGCTGAGGCGGAAGGATCGCCGGAGCCCAGCAGGCGAGGCTGCGGTGGCCAGGAGCAGCCACTGCACTCCAGTCTGGGCGACAGAGTGAGACTCCAATTCAAAAAAAAAAAAAAAAAGAATTCATAGTGGGTAAGATAAGGGTGGTTATATAAAAGAAAAAACAAGTCAGTATATTGCTGCTAAAAGTATATATAAGGGTAGAATTAAGAAAATAGATTAGTAAAGGAAAAGAAATAGAATAGCAAAGGGAAGAGATTCAGGTGACCTAGGGGTCACAGGATGTGGCTGATAAATTGGCAGCTGGTATTTTGTTACACCACTGGTAGCAGGAAGGAACAAAATGAAACTTGTAAAGGTCAACTTCCCCATAAACAAAAGAAAAAACATGATGTAAACATTTAATGTGTAACATTTTGTGGATAGGGGGGTCAGTAAAAAACTATATAAGCTTGTAAAAATTGAATAAAAATTGGCAGAGTCTTGAGCTCTCCCCAGGAAGAGGATTCCTGTCGTTTTCGTCTTTTCTTTTTCGCCACTTCCCGATTCCCCCGTCTCAAGCCCTGACTCTCTCCTGGAGCTGGACTCCAGCAGTTTTCCTTGTCATACTAGAGAATTGCCCAACAAAGACATTGTAATTTTCCTACTTAGATTTTTCCTCTCCACCCCAGTCCTGCATTCACTCAGTATGGAGTCAGTAGGTAAAAACAAAACAAAAAACACTTTCCATCTACACATCCTTTCTTTGAAATAGACTGAGTACATGATCACGAATCTGTTTGGTCTTGACACCATAGATGATGGGATTGACCATGGGTGGGAAGAGAAGATAGAAGATAGCAAGGAGTATGTGAACATGAGGGGCAGCGCGGCGAGCTACACGGTGCATAACTGAGGAGATGACCACAGGTGTGTAGGTGGACAGAATAGCACCTATGTGAGACACACATGTTCCAAATGCCTTATAGCGGGCTTCCTGAGAGGCAAGCTGTAGAACAGCCCGAAGAATAAAGATATAAGACAGGATAACAAAGAGTAGGTCCAACACCACAATAAACATGGCCACAGCAATGCCATAGATATTGTTGAAGCGAGTGTCCCCACATGCCAGTCTCACCACAGCCATATGCTCGCAGTAGCAGTGGGCAATCACTGGGCCTCGGCAGTAGTGGAAGCGTCTGAGCAGAAAGGGAAGTGGAGTCATTAGTGTCACAGCCCGGGCCACAGCAGCCATGCCAATCTTGGTGATAAGGGGCCCGGTCAGGACCGTGGTATAGTGCAGTGGCTTGCAGATGGCCACATAGCGGTCAAAGGCCATGGCAAGCAGCACTGCTGACTCCATGATGGAGAAGGAGTGAAGAAAGAACATCTGGACCAGACAGGCATAGAAGCTGATCTCCTGATCTCTGAACCAAAAAATAGCAAGCATTTTGGGCAGTGTTGTACAGGAAAGGACCAGATCAATGACTGCCAACATGGCCAGAAAGAGGTACATGGGTTCATGGAGGGCTGCATCAGTCTGGATAATAAAAAGAAGAGTGCAGTTGCCTAGCAGGGCCAGGGTATAGGCAAAGCAGAAGGGAATGGAGATCCAGATGTGCAGGTGCTCCAAGCCAGGAATTCCTACCAACAAGAAGGCAGCTGGATGGGTTGAGGTGATATTGGAGGTTGACATGACTTTTGGAAATTCTCCTTGTCAGTTTTTACAGGACCTGTTCACCTTCCATATATACTTTCAACAGTATATATGATTATAGAGTTCAACTTCTGATATTTTATCTGCAAAGATTAACTCTTGTTCCCATTGCTAGAGTCTAAACAAGATAAGCTAGGAACCTCACAGACAAGAGGAAGCATGATCCATGTTTCCTGTCCTGAAGGTTCTCACTGAGTAGACTCTCACTGAGTAAGTAGAATCTCATGGAGTAGATAGAATATTAATCATCCATAGAATTGATATCACAAGACAACTTTCATAAAGCATTGAAGAAAATGTAGTATTTTCTGTGTTCTTGGTGATGTCATGAATACCTTGGAAAAAGAAGTGAAAATATATTTAAATCAATTCATTTCTTTAGTACATATGATTGGTATCATTTTACCTTCCAGTTACACTAAACTCCCAAACACAAAAGCCAATTTTCTCTTTTGAAATCTCAGACTTGAGTCCATGTATAAGTCAAATAAACCTTGTAATTTTTAATGCCCCAATTAATCACAGTCTGTATATTTTCCCTAGAACTACTCTGATATAGTTGCCAGTAGCCACATATCACTATATAAATATGCATTTATACTTCATCAAAATAAATTAATTCCTCATTCATACAAAACACTTTTTTAAGTGTTCAATAGCCACATGTGACTAGTGGCTACCAAGAACAGAAGAATTATGCACTCTAGACATGGAAAAGGAGAATTTTTAACAAAAAAAAGTTTCTGCATCTCATGAGTCATGGGTTAACTCAAAAGTGTAATTTCTCTTATATTCCAGGTTAACACATGCCCCAGACTAGCTGAACAGGATCCTTTGGATTCCCATGCATCATTTCAGAGAAACCCTGGGGAAGGATGCAACTGAGTAAGGTTCTGTCAACCTGCACTGCACTCAAATTGTTTCCACAGCAACAGCTATACCAACAGCAAAAAAAGAAAAGAAAAGAAAAGGAGATGAGAGGATTTGAAACAGGCATAGATGATATAGAATATAGGAGTTACTCCTCAGAGAAGAAGACTCGATATCCAAAGATTAGCAAAAGCACCCAGGATAACTAGAAGGAAATGAATTAATGGGAGAATCACAGAAGTCAGGATGGTGGGGTCAGATCACACACAGCCTTATAGGCAAAAGTGAAACATTGCAAAGGCTCCTCATTTCTCTCAGAATCAAATACATTGTTTTCAGCAGAGACAAGACCTACTTCACTTATATGTTTTAAAAGTATCTATGATGAGAATATCACAGAGTTAGAATCAAGGAAAATAGCTGGAGACTATTGCAATGATCCAGGGAAAAGACAATGTTGGCTCAGAATCAAGGTGATTTTGAACATATTGGAAAATGTGTCAATGATTTCTTTGACAGATTATATATAGTGTGTGAGAGAAAAGAGAATCAAAGATAACACAGATTTTTGGCATAGGCAATGAGAAAAAAAAGGAATTTCTTGCAACTATGATGGGAGAAGGTATGGAGAAGAGAGGTCAAGATTTCAATTTTGAACATGATGAGCTTGAGATAATTCAAGTGAAGATAGTGATATGTATGTGGAAGAGACAATATTTAAAGCCATGAAACTGGTTAACGTCACCCAGAGAGTAAGTGTTCATAGAGAGACGAGAACTGAAACGGAATACCAACTTTAGAAATGGGGTAGGAATGGAAACAAACTTGATAACCTAAATGAAATGGAGGACTTTCTGATATCACACAACCTCCCCAGGTTGAAACAAGAAGATAATGAGACACTAAATAGACCAATAACAACCCAGGAAAATGACTCTGTCATAAGAAAACTACCTACAAAAAAAACCGCTGGACTGGATCACTTTCCAGCTGAATTCTACAAAACGTACAAGAAGGAGCTGATACCAATCTTATTGAAAGTATTCCAGGCAATTGAGAAAGAAGGTATTCTTCCCAAATAATCACACTGATACCCAAGCTGGATAAAGTTCCAACAAAAAAAGAGAACTCCAGACCAATATCCCTTATGAACCTAGATGTAAAAAATCCTCAACAAGATTCTAGAAAATCGGATCCAAAAACACATCTCAAAAATCATCCATCATGACCAAGTAGGCTTCATCCCCAGGATGCAGGGCTGGTTCAACATTGTCAAGACCATAAATGTAATTAAATACATCAATAGATGTAATAACAAGAACCACATGATTATATCATTAGATGCAGAAAAAGTTTTTGATAAAATCTAGCATCCCTTTTTGATGAAAACCCTAAAACACCTAGGTATAGAAGGAACATACCTCAAAATAGTACATGCCATTTACAATAAATCCATAGCTAACATATTGCTAAATGTACAGAAACTGGAAACATTTTTCCTAAAAACTAGAACAAGGCAAGGCTGCCAACTCTCACCCCTCTTGTTCAACATTGTGTTGGAAGTCCTAGCTAGGGCAATTAGACAAGAGAAGGAAATCAGGGCTATCCAAATAGGAAAATAGGAAGTCATCCTCTTTGCTGATGATATGATTCTATACCTTGAAAATCCAAGAGAATCTGTCAAAAACCTGTTTGCACTGATAAAAGACTTTGGCAAAGTCTCAGGGTACAAAATATGTACAAAAGACAGTTGCATTCCTATACACCAACGACAACCAGGCAGAGTCCCAAATTAAAAGCACAATCCCATTCACAATACCCACACACACAAAAAAGAAATACCTCGGCATCTTCCTAACCAGAGAAGTGAAAGTGAAAGAACTTTACAAGGAGAACTATAAAACACTGCTCAAAGAAATCCAAGAAGACGCAAACAAATGGAAAAATATTCCATGCTCATGGATAGGAAGAATCAACATTGTTAAAATGTCCATCCTACCAAAGGCAATCTACAGATTCAATGCAATACCCATTAAGTTACCAATGTCATTCTTCTCAAACCTGGAAATGACAATACAAAAATTCATATGGAAACATAAACGACCACAAATAGCCAAAACAATCCTTAGCAAAAGAAACAAAGCAGGAGATAACACGCTTCCAGACTTCAAACTTTACTATAAGTCTACAGTAATCAAAACAGCCTGGTATTGGTACAAGAACAGGCATACAGACCAATGGAACAGGGTAGAGATTCCAGAAGCAAAGTCTCAACTTCCTAACCTACTCATCTTTGACAAAGCTTCCAACAACAACCACTGGGGAGAGGAGAACCTATTCAGTAAATGGTGCTGGGAAAACTGGCTGATCACATGCAGAAGATTGAAGCAGAACTCCTACCTATTACCATACACAAAAATCAACTCTAAATGGATCAGAGACCTAAACGTAAAACCTCAAACTATAAGAATCCTAGAAAATGCAGGAGACACCCTTATGAAAATTGGAACTGGCAACCAATTCCTGATCAGAATCCTAAGTGCCCATACCATATGAAATAAGATAGACAAGAAGAACCTCATCAAACTGACGAGTTTCTGCAAAGTAAAAGAAATCCATCGTGAGAGCAGGGAGACTTGGAATTGCAGAAAACTTGAAACCTTGATTTTTTTTTAAAATTGCTAGAATAACAGGAAGACAAAGCCTAATTTGACTGTGCTAAAACAGATAATAGAGGAATTAAAATATGTAAACATGGCTGAATCCTTTGAGAGGTTTGAATGCATAGGCTAACGAGTAAATAGGGCACTGGCTGAAGTAGAAAATGGAGTCAAGAGAACTTTGTGTATGTGTGTTTTTGTGTGTCTTTTTTTTTATGAAGTGAAAAATAACATGTTTTTAGCTGAAGGAAATTATCCATTAATGGATGAAATCTTGATATATAGGAAAAAGGGAACACTGCTCCTAAAAATCCTTGATCATTGCATCTTTCTAGGTGGTCTACTTGTTTAACTTTAGATGGCGCAAAGACAACCTAAAATTCCAAAGTAAAGTTGCATCTTACCTTCCTTCTAAACTCAGACTAGAATTTCCAACAGTCTACTTGATATGCACACATAACAGTTTTAAAGATATATCAAACTTGTCATGCTGGAAGCAGAATTAGTGGTTACTTTCCTCCATGTGCCGCTCATATCTTAGAAGATAACATCCTGTCCAATCAGTTGTTCAACCTAAAATCAAGTCATCCTGGATTATTCCCTTTTACTCTTGCACCATATTTAATTATCAGCAAGTACCATTGGATCATCCCCCGTAGTAAATCTCAAAGTTGCGTGTTGCATTTCCAGCATCACCACCCTTGTGCAAGCCACCATCATCTCTCATCAACTATGGCTACAAAAGAATCCTAACAAGCGCACAGAGTTCCACATTTGTGCTCCAATATCACAAATACACACCAAGTCATGAATTGAAGGAATGAAGTTAAAAGATAATGCCTTATTTCCTTTGTAAATCCGGCATCTAACATACACGATAGCTGCAGAACATTTCACCAAATAAAATATGACTACCAACCTGCTGGAAAATGTATCTCTGACTTTCTCAGAATACTGCTCCCCCCACCAGATCCAAGCTCAGAATAGTTGGTTATCTTCTCATTTAATCTGCATCCAGAATGGAGTTCTAAGCATCCCAACAACAACATCCTCCATTATCTGTATCTGAATAAAATTCTTTTCTTGTTGAAAATTTTATTTAAATATTAACAATATTTGTGCATCTTTTCTAGGAACATGCTTTGGCATTGTAGCAAATGAACCTTACGACAATGGGAAGCAACAGTGGAAAAACTACCCATTGTGGACCATGTACGTTTTAATTTTTAGCTGATATATCTTCAGTGCCACAAACAGTGCTTGGTACATAACAAATTCTCTATAAATGACTGTGTAGTAATCAAGCACAGTTATTGCATATTTCTCCCTGTTAATATATTTAAGTCTCCACATCCTCCAAATTTGTGCAAATTCTGAAGATCATTAACTATCTTGTGACTTGCCCATACATCCTCATACAAAGAAACAGGTATCTTGTCCATCTAATTTCTTCCTGAAAAAAAAAAAAACAGGGTGCACAATAATCCATAAACTTTCTTTCCTAGGAAGCTCACCCAAAATCTACCCCATCAGAATGAAGAACACATAGTAGGAGAGTGAATGGAGCCAGTCTTCTTCCCTTAATATCCAGAAACCAAGACTTGCTCAGTAGTGCAAATTTTGTTCAACCTGTGCCCACCCTCTTTCCAGAACCAAGATGCCAATGCTCAATCACAAAACTTGTCTTCTATTCCTTTATCTTTTCCAAAAATGCTTAAAAGTGGTCTCCATACACTGAACAGACTGAGTTAATACAAACATCTATTTGGTAGCCAACAATTTATCTTAAGGGGATAGATCTGAAAAATTAAGAACCAGACAAGGAAGAATAGTCCCTTGATCAAGGTGCTTCAAGACTGTGGTTCTTGTAGAAAAGTCTCAAAGAAATGTACTTTTTACCTCTCCTTGCCCCCTTTCTAGTTCAAGCCTTATTCCCCTCTCTTGACTAATGCAGAAGTTTTTAACTGTTGTGGGGACAGTAGTTGTGGTTAGGAAAAACACTGACAGGAGGTGAGAAGTGACAGAATCCAAACTAGAATAATCAGCTAAGACTTCTTGGAGATGGCCCACGGTGTTTGGCATGGAAACAGGTAGGCATCCACTATGGTGGAGAGTGTCTGGGGTCTGTGCACAATACAAACCTAGACTTTGTTCCCTTTATTGAATGGCAAACAAAAGAGGCAATCTGGGGCTTGAACAGGAGCAGGGAGCTGATTCCTGAGATTAAAACTAGCTATAGGAAGTAAATGAGAGTGCCCCCACCTTTCCCACTCACCGCCACTATGTTACCTCTCCTGTTTCCCTGCGTTCCGGCTCTGTCCACAGTCCTCAGTCTGACTTACAATTCTGGGCCCTTGCGATTAGCTTCACGCAAGCCCAGTGCGGCCTTCGTCTTCCAATCAGAGGCATTTGGAAGGAAGACTCTAGGAAAGGAGCAGCCATCTTTATCCTCACAAGCCTCTGCCCTTCTCCCAAAAGGACGTGAAAGCAGAAACTGCTACACTTGAGGAGGGTCCTCAGGGATTTATGGAAAGCTCTAGCCTCATCTCTTGGAGTTGATACTAGGGAACTCCCCAGACTCAGAGATCACACCTTAGGGGTTTCCTGCGGCCGTCTCCCCATTCAGTGATACTAAGTCATGTCTCCCAGAGGTCATGCCCTACTTGCCAGAGGCTGTGAGCACTTCAGGTGGAGCAGGTTTGCATCTTGATCTTTGCTGTGCCTCCCCCTACACTTACCATCGTCCTTGCAGTGTCTCCTAAGCCTCATTAGAACATATGTACATGAGTCGCCAGACTGTTGGTGGGTGAGGTGTTTTTGTTTTTTGTTTTTTTGTTTTTTCCCTTAAATGTTCACAGGTGAAATAAACTTAAAGTGGTATTTTCACATGTAATGATGAAAATCTTTTGAACGCACCGCACTTAGGAACATTACAGATGGCAAAGCATTCCTTGATTGTCAAAATATCGGTCTCTTCTTTCTGATAAAAGAATAAAATAACCACATATACAGATCCCTGAAGTAAGACAGAAGAGACCCTGCAAAGCAGAGGGAAAAACAATGCCTTTTCAGTAAATGGTGATGGAACAATTCTGGGGGATAAAACAAACTGGACTCTTTCTATGCCACACACTACATGCAATTCAGGTGGATCAGAGACCTAAATGTGAATGGCAAGATAGAATTTTTAGTAAAGTACTAGAATATCTTGATGATAATATCATGACTTATGGGTAGGAATATATGATACAAAGAGTATTAACCAAGAACTATTAATACATTTGACTAGATTAAAACTGAAAAAAGGCCGGACTCGCTGGCTCAGCCTTTAATCCCAGCACTTTGGGAGGCCAGGGCGAGCGAATTGCCTGAGACCACAGGTTTGAGATCAGCCGGGCAACTTGGCGAGACCTCATCTCTACAATAAATAAAAAAATTAGTAGGGTGTGGTAGCACACACCTGTAGTTCCAGCTACTTGGAAGGCTAAGGTGGAAGGATTGCCTGAGCCCAGCAGGTCGACGCTGGGGTGGCCGTGAGCATGCCACAGCTCTCCAGCCTGGGCAATGAAATGAGACTCAAACTCAATTTTTAAAAAAACTGGGGAAAAAAGGCTAAGCACAGTAGCTCACGCTTGTATTCCCAGCATTCTGGGAGGCCAAGGGAGAAGAATCACTTGAATTTGAGACCAGTCACAGACTGGGCAACAAAGCGAGACCCCTTCTCAATCAATTAATCAATCAATATTTCAAAGGAACATATATACATTGCAACAACTTCTGTCTGAGGGTGACTTGAAAGGGCAGGGATTCCAGCCTGATCACGCCAAGGTCATCTATTCGTTGTTTTATTTTTCCTTCGTATTACATACTGACCTTGGTGTATGGCACTTCTTTGTTCCCTGATCTATTTTTTCTTACATCTAAAGTAGAGACAATTTTCACAAACTTTTTTAATTCACAGGGTGCACAGAAGAATCTAAGAATGTAATTGAGAAGCCACAATGTATGTGATTACTTATCAATAATTACCAGTCATCTGTAAGTTATAAAGAATGATCTTTCTACCTATAATTGACTTTACCGTCTGCTATGTTCTAAAGTCCTGAGAAAGAAGCTATTTTTCAGCAGGTTTTCCCTACAGATTTTGCCTCCTCTAATTCCCTATAATACTTGTAAAAAGTACATAATACTTGTACTCCTTTCCCACAAAGATATCTTGGACCTAACTTCATCTTCTCTGACTATTGATTCTCAGAGGTATAGACTCAGCCCTCCCCCCACCCCCAGTATGTCTGATTTTCTGTGATGTTGGGATAAAGTAGAATTTCTACACAGTACCTTCAAAGTTTCAGCACAATTTAACCATGTACAGTAAGGAAAAAGACATATAGTCTGTACTAAAAGCACCCCACCAAAACAAGTGGCAAAAGCAAGCAAGACAGAAAAATCAGACTTGAGTGGAGGAAAAGTTCAAGATGGAAGAGAGGATTCACTAGTTAAGTTAAACATGCCATGTTGTAGGAGACAGGGATCTATGATCAGGGGAGTAATAGGAGATACAAGCTTAATTGAGTGAGTATAGCTTGGAGTCAATGCACTGGATGAGAGTCAGATAAAGCAAACATGGTTTGAAGGAACAAAGCACTTTACTTTGTCCCCCGACTCCATTCAGGATAAGACTGATGTCATTAGAGTAGGAATAAAAAGTACACAGAGCTAGGCATGTGGAGTGGGCAGTACCATGGCCCAGATGACTATGCTGTAGATAACTGCTGGAATGACATCCCATTTTCCTTTTATACAGTCAATAAACTTATATTTTTCTACATATTTGCTTTTTCCAGTGTTCTTCTTCCCCTCCAGCTTTCTCATGTTTCCATCTGGATCATGTTTTGCTGCCTTTAGAACTACTTTTAGCCTTGCTTTTTATTGCAGGTCTTATAGTTACATGTTCCATCAAATTTGCTTGTTTGTAAAAAAAAATTTTTTTATTTGAGTTAGAGTCTCACTCTGTCACCCAGACTGGGGTGCAGTGGCACACTCATGGTCACCCCAGTATCAACCTGCTAGGCTCTGGCGATCCTTCCACTTCCGCCTTCCAAGTAGCCAAAACTACAGGCATGTGCTACCACTCCCGGCTAATTTTTGATTTATTGTAGAGGCAAGGCTTCGCAAAGTTGCCCGGGCTGGTCTCAAACTCACAGGCTCAGGCAATCCCCTTACCTCAGCATCCCACCGAGCCCAGCCCGTAAAATTATTTCAGTCGTCTTTGTGAAAGATTGCACTTTAGATAGGCAGTTATTTTCATTCTTCCATTTTATTATATTATTCGATTGTATTCTGACTTCACTTGTTTTTGTTGAAGGCAAGTATCTATCAGTCTTGCTGTTGATCCCATAAATATAATGTACTCCCCCAACCCTCCCTGGGTAACTTCTTTTTTGTAGTTACCTGTGATTTATGATCATGCAGGACACTATAGGCCATATAAGAACTTCGTTTTGCAAAGGTCATAATTTCTCTCAGAATAAAATCCAAAATTGAGCAAACAATTGACATTGGTTGATAAGTTTTTTAAAAAATTGTTTCTGTCTTCTTAATAAGAATAGCCCAAAGTGGTGAGGGTGGAAGCAGGGAAATGATTAAGGATGCTATTGTGGTCATCCAGAGAGAAGATGGTTTTTCCAAAGCAATGTGGTAGTAATAGATGTGGAGAGACCTAATCAGATTTTGTATTTAGTTTTTTAAAGTGCCAATGATGAATTCCTGAGAAATTAGCTATCAGATATGAGAGATAAACATATCAAAGATCACAACACCAAGACTTCTGACTTGAGAAACAGGAAGGAAGGTGTTGTGGGGTCACCAAGATCCTACACTCAAGCATGGTTCCTACTACTTCACGGATGACATGTGGCTACATGTTTTAGTTTGGGATACTGGTGTGTCCTAGTTATTGAGTAATTAGAAATTTTGAAACTAGACCCAGACTAATACATCAAGTTTCCTTCATTCTAGTCTTGTGTTCTATGTATAGGTATAAAATTGTGTATACGTGAAGGCTACCTGTATTTTTTTCCATGCTTTGTGTGTCAAAATCAAATGAGCTAATACCGAGGGTGATTTTTCTTTTACTATTTGTAACTAATCCTGGTTATGCTGATGTTAGATGTATTACCTGTCTACAGGATCCTTATACTAGATTGGTACCGGGAACAAAATTATTTTTTCTTCATTGGGGATAAATATGACCTGAAGGATGATGCCATTCGTTATATAAGTCAATAGGAGAGTAAAAGGATTTCTCTTGTTGGAAATAGCTTTTTTTTTTTTTTTTTGGAAATAGTTTCTTTTAACCCATGATACTTTGTAAGTTGTTTGTATGTTAATAGGTAATGTCATTTTTTTAGCTTCCCACCAGCCCCAACTATGCTCAAAAAGAGTCATCAAGGAGATCTGACTGTATTAGAACTAAACATAGTACATCATTTCTCTGGGGTATTTGCTTTTTGTGTCAGAGAGATTTATGGAAGCAGACATGGAAAATAAAGGGAAGTAGGACTCTAGATTCTTGCTGTACCCTTCTCACCTGGGGCTTTCAACCTTTCACAATCCACATGACATATGCTTGGAGATCTCTTTCAAAGCTAAATAATATATTAGACAGACAGATAGATAGTTAGAAAGAAAGATAAAGACAGAGATAGAGATAGATACTTCCTAAACAGTAGACCCTGAGGGAACAGGGGTGGGAGCAGTGTCATAAAAGCACAAAAATGCATTTGTGGAAGGCGGTATATGAGGATTTATTTTTTCTTTAATTTTTTATTTTGAAGATGTAGGGTACAATTCAGGGTTAGGTATTCAAATGTTTATTAAACAGGTACCCTTGTTGATGAGGTATGCCCCCCTCACCTGGAAGTTTCCCACTACTGCCAATCCCGTCCCCACTACTGCCAATCCCGTCCTCTGGCAGTTTCCCAATATTGCCAAACCTTTTCTTATACAATTACAATAGTTGTTCAAGGTCCACTTATGAGTGAGAACATGTGATACTCAGTTCTTTGTTTCTGTGATAGATCACTCAGCATTATAGGCTTTAAGTCCATCTAAGTTTCTGCGAAGTTCATAAGTTTGTCCTTCTTTATGGCTGTGTAATATTCCATTGTGTATATGTACCACATTTTTTAGAGGATGTGCATTTTCTAGGCTGTCATAACAAAGCACCACAGTCTGAGTGACTCTAATATAGAAATTAATTTTCTCACAACTCTGGAGGATAAATGTGAAAGTTAAGGTACTGGCATGGTTGATTTATTTTGAAGCCTCTATCCCTAGCTTGGATATGATCATCTTCTCCCTGTGTCTTCACATGATCTTCCCCTATATGTGCTATGTCCATATTTCCTTTTCTTATAAGGACACTTGTCCTATTGGATTGGGGCACAGCCTAATAACTTTATTTTAACTTAACCTCTTTAAAGACCTTGTCTCTAAATATAGTCATGCTATCCTGAGGTACTAGGGATTAGGACTTCAATATATAAACTGGGGGGGTTTGGAGACAAATTAATCCCCTAACAATCCGCTCTCTGGCTTCCTAAGGACTAGTCTCTTCCACATGCAAAATACATGCACCCATCCAAACAGTCCCTAAGTGTTAACTTCATTCCATTCTCAACTCTAAGTTCAAAATCCCATTTAAATATTATTCAAATCATTTATGTGTGAGATTCAGAATGATTCATCCTGAGAAAAAAATTCCTCTCCAGCTATGAACCTGTGAAACAGACAAACTATCTGCAACCAAAATACAATAGTATAACAGGTATAGAAGAGACAGTCTTTTTATAAAAGTGATAGATCAGAATGAAGAAAAGTGTCACAATTCACAAGTAAGTCAGTCTAGCAAGGCAAATTACATTAGTTTTTTTTTTGTTTTTTTTTTTTTTGAGTTGGAGTCTCACTCCGTCGCCTAGACTGGCTCCTTCCACCTCAGCCTTCCAAGTAGCTGCAACTACAAGCACGCGCTACCAGGCCCAGCTAATTTTTTTTATTTATTTATTGTAGAGACAATGTCTCGCCAAGTTGCCTGGGCAGGTCTCGAACCTGCCGGCTCAGGCAATCAACTTGCCTCGGCCTCCCAAAGTGCTGGGATTGCAGACTGAGCCACCGAGCCCGGCCTACATTAGATTTTAAGGCTCAAGAATGATCTTTGACTCAATGTACATCAGCTCCCATCCTTAGTCCTGTGTTAAAGTCAGCCTAACCTTCTAAAACCAATGAGCTGGCCCTGCCTTCTGGAATTGAAACAGAGAACTTCAACTCCCAGGTCTGTGTCCTTTGTCATTTTCCCCTTTTCTTGAAGGAAAATGCATGTTTGCAGCTGAATAGCTCTATTAGCCCATCTTCCAGAATTCCAGAAGTCCAACTGCTGCTATAAAATTCTCAAAAAACATGTTGGTCTCCAATGCAATTTGTAGCATCCAAACTATCAGACAAGACGGGTCTCCACAGGTCTTTTCCACGTAACCCCATCTTTACTCCTGCCTTCTTCTTAGATAGCTGAATGGATCCACAAGTCACACACAATCTTTTCTGAAAATGTTTTAATTGGCACATAATAATTATACATACTTCTGGGATGTACGTAATATTTCGATACATGTATACAATTTGTAATGATTAAATCACAGTAATTGATTTGAAGTAATCTATCACCTCACACATTTATCATTCCTTTGTGTTAGGAACATTCAAAATCCTCTCTCCTGACTATTTTTAAATATGCAGTGGGTTATTATTAACTGTGGTGACACTACTGTGCTTTGGAACACAAGAATGTAGTCTTCCTATCCCACTGCAGTTTTGGATCCTCCCTCCTCCCCTCTACTGTTCTCAGCCTCTGGTAATGATTCTACTCTCTGCTTCTAAATTTTAATTCTTTCTTGGCTCCCAAATGCAAGTAAGGACATGCAGCATTTGTCTTCCTGTGCTGGCTTCTTTCAATTAATATACCAAATTTTTTTAGGAGATGATTGTCCAGCCATATCCATGATGTTCTTTTCAAATCACATGTTCTCATTTAATGTAAAGTAGATATGTGAAATTTTCTAAATCTTTAATTTCTGATTCTATTTTGCTTTAACAAATCCATCTTCAGTTTATCTCTCTCCTCCCTCATCTTTTATAAGCAATAAGAAAAAAAAATCAGACCACAATCTCGACACTTTGCTTAGAAATCTCCTCAGCTAGAGTCCCAAGTTCATTACTTACACATTCTTTTCCATTTCATAACATGGATCACCTTTCCTCTAGTTTCTTTTTTTTTTTTCTTTTTTTTTTTTTTTTTTGAGTTAGAGTCTCACTCTGTCGTCCAGACTGGAGTGCAGTGGCCGCTCCCGGCCACCGCAGCCTCGGCCTGCTGGGCTCCAGCTATCCTTCTGCCTCAGCCTTCCGAGTAGCCGGAATTACAGGCATGCACCACCACACCCAGCTGATTTTTTGATTTATTGTAGAGATGAGGTCTCACTGCCCAGGCGGGTCTCGAACCCGCAGGCTCAGGCAATTCACTCACCTCAGCCTCCCAAAGGCGCGGGATTACAGGCTGAGCCACCGAGCCCGGCTTCCTCTAGTTTCTAATAACATGTTCCTCATTCCTGTATGAGATCTCACCAGAAGCACCTTTAATGTTCATATTTTTACCAACAATCTCTTCAAAGCAGTCTTGGACGTTTCTTGACATGCACCTTAAAACTTTTCCAACCTGTACCCATTACTCAGTTTTCAAGCAACTCTCACAGTTTTAGGTATTTGCTGCAGTAGCACCCTACTTTCTAGTAACAAAAGTACTTTTCTAGGGTTTCAATAAGAAGTGTTATAAACTGGATATCCTAAACAAGAGAAATGTGTTGTTTTTTACAATTCTGGAAGTTATAAATCCAAAATAAAAGTGTTATAGGAATTGATTTCTATTGAGACCTTGCTCCTGTTTTGTACATGGCCATCTTTTCTCTGTGTCTTTTTATATGATCTTCACTCTACATGTGTCTGTGTATAAATTTCCTCTTCTTAAAAGGATGCCAGTCACATCAGATTGGGACCCACCCTAATCACTTCATCTTAACTTAATTGCCTTAACTTAACCTAATTACTTATTCTCAAATACAGTCACATTCTAAAGTACTGGGTGTTAGAATTTCAACTTATGAATTCTGGAGGGACAAAATTCAATTCATAAGATGGGGCCTGAGTGAGTACCAGAGGCACAGTTCTCAGAATTAATATTAAGAGAATTCTTGAGTATCTAAGTTTGCTTCAAAAATAAGTCAATATGCCCACATCTCACCTTCTTTGCTGTCCTCATATTTCTTCCACTATGCTTGACCTTGAAATGGTAAGTTCAGAGAAAATAACCTATTGGAATTATCATTTCGTTCCCTGCCTAGGGACATAAACATACATCCAGCATCCTTTTCTTAAAGTGTATGTATTCTCAGCCAGAAGCATAGACATGACTTAATTATTAAATAAATGAGCAATTCATGTCGAAAACATCAGATACATCTATATGTAAAGAAAGAGTTGTGTGATATATAATAAAATTCAGAGGACACGGTTTTTTAAATTTTTTTAATTTAAAGATGTGGGGTACAATTCAGGATTAGGTATACAAACGTTGATTATACAGGTACCCTTGTTGATGAGGAGTGCCTCTCTTTCCCCTAGCAGTTTCCCTCAACTGCCAGTCCCATCCCCCCACCCCTGACAGTTTCCCACTACTTCCAATCCCTTTCTTATAGTACTATGATAATTGTTCAAGATCCACTTATGAGTGAGAATATATGGTACTCTATTCTTTATTTCTGTGATAGATCACTGAGTATGATCAACTCTAAATCCATCCTGCAAAGTGTATATGTTTGTCCTTCTTTATGGCTGCATAATATTCCATTGTGTATATGTAGCACATTTTTTTTATCCAGTCCAGCTTCGATGGGCAGCGTGGTTGGTTCTATGTTTTTGCTATTGTGACTAGAGCTACAACAAACATACATGTGCAGGTATCTTTTTTGTAGAATAATTTGAGTTCCTCTGGGTATATTCCTAATAGGGGAATTGCTGAGTCATATGAAAGGTCAATTTCTAGTTCCTTCAGAAATCATCACACTGTCTTCCAAAGAGGATGTACTAGTTTTCATTCCCACCAGCAGTGTAGAAGCACTCCTTTTCTCCACATCCTCGTCAGCATCTGTTATTGTTTGTTTTATTAATGATGGACGTTCTTACAGAGGTTAGGTGGTACCTCAGTGTGGTTTTGATTTGCATTTCTCTGATGATGAGTGAAGCTGAGCACCTTTACATGTGTCAGTTGTCTGCCTATATATCTTCTTTTGAGAAGTGTCTATTCATGTCTTTTGCCCACTTTTTAATGGAGTTGTTTGTCTTTTTCCTTTCGGCACATTTGATTTCCTTGTAGATTGTAGATGTTAGGTCTTTGGCAAATATACAGTTGGCAAATATTTTTCCCATTCTGTGGGCTGTCTCTTTGCTCTTTTGATGGTTTCTTTTGCTTTGTAGAAGCTCATCAGTTTGAATAGGTCCCGCTTGTCTGTCTTATTTCTTATGGTATGAGTACTTAGGGTTCTGATCAGGAATTGGTTGCCAGTTCTGATTTCCATAAGGGTGTCTCCTGCATTTTCTAAGATTCTTACAGTTTGAGGTTTTACATTTAGGTCTTTGATCCATTTGGAGTTAATTTTTGTGTATGGTGATAGGTAGGGGTCCTGCTTCAATCTTCTGTGTGTGATCACCCAGTTTTCCCATTTACTGAATAGGTTCTCCTCTCCCCAGTGGTTGTTGGAGGCTTTGTCAAAGATGAGTTGGCTGAGAAAATGAGACTTTGCTTCCGGAATCTCTAGCCTGTTCCATTGGTCTATATGCCTGTTCTTATACCAATACCAGGCTGTTTTGATTACTGTAGCCTTAGAGTAAAGTTTGAAGTCTGGAAGTATGATACCTCCTGCTTTTTTTCTTTTGCTAAAGATTGTTTTGGCTATTCGTGACTGCTTATGTTTCCATGTGAATTTCTGTATTGTCATTTCCAGGTCTGAGAAGAATAATGTTGGTATTTTAATGGGTATTGCATTGAATCTGTAGATTGCCTTTGGTAGGATGGAAATTTTAACAATGTTGATTCTTCCTATCCATAAGCATGGAATATTTTTCCATTTGTTTGTGTCTTCTTGGGTTTCTTTGAGCAGTGTTTTGTAGTTCTCATTGTAAAGTTCTTTCACTTCTCTGGTTAGGAAAATGCTGAGGTATTTCTTTTTGTTGTTGTTGTTGTTGCTTTTGTGAATGGGATTGTGCTTTTTATTTGGGTCTCTGCCTCCTTGTTGTTGGTGTATAAGAATGCAACTGTCTTTTGTGCATTTATTTTGTACAGAGGACACAGTGTATTCAAAGTGTTTAATGAGAGAAATTAGCCATGAGGATGAAAATGTAAAAAGAACTCAAAGAATACATAGACTGTCTTTGTTTGAGAAATAACTTTCTAGCAAGCCAAGCTGACTCACCTGAATCCAATAGTACTGGAGGATGCAAATGTACCAGTACTGACAGTGTTTAGGTGAAGTTAGGGCACCAACTATCAGAATAAAGAATTCCTGCATTGGATGAAATAAGGGTCTTCACTCAGGATCTGAATAGATAGTTCCCTGAATTGTCAATAAGTCAGAACAGAAATTCAGATTCTCACAGTCTTCTCTTAAGCAAATGAACTTGGAGGCATCACTGTATCTTTATGTGAAATCATCAGGAGACCTATGAGTCAAGACTCTGTCAACTTACCAGTAGTAATAAGGGCACTGGGAAGAGATAGCACAGTCAGTGAGTTCAATTCAGAGGCTACCAGGGGCACAGGCCCATGAGTCCTAAACAGACTGGTGACTGTGAATTTCAGAACGTCATTTTTTAAGATATGGAGAAAGAACTAAACGTGGAGAATCTAGCTGCTTTCTGCTTCTTATTATAACACTGTCCAGCTAAAGCAAGCACTGTGCCGTACTCTATCTCCAAACATCACTTATTCGCTGCTTATACATTCTTTCTCAGGAATAGTCCTGTGACTCGATCACGAATCTGCTTGGTCTTGACGCCATAGATGATGGGATTGACCATGGGTGGGAAGAGAAGATAGAAATTGGCAAGGAGTATGTGAACATGTGGGGCAGCCCGGTGGGCCACACGGTGCATGACTGAGGAGATGACTGCAGGTGTGTAGAAGGCTAAGATGGCACCTATGTGAGACACACATGTCCCAAATGCCTTGTAACGGGCTTCCTGAGAGGCAAGTTGCAGGACTGAATGAAGAATAAAGATATAAGATAGGCTAATAAAGAACAGATCCAACCCTCCAATAAACATGGCTACAGCAATGCCATAGATATTGTTAAAGCGGGTGTCTCCACACGCTGCCCTTACCACAGCCATGTGTTCACAGTAGCAGTGAGCAATCACTGGGCCTCGGCAGTAGTGGAAGTGCCTGAGCAAAAGGGGAAGTGGAATCATTAGTGTCACAGCCCGGGACACAACAGCCATGCCAATCTTTGTGATAAGGGACCCAGTTAGGACCGTGGTGTAGTGCAGTGGCTTGCAGATGGCCACATAGCGATCAAAAGCCATGGCCAGCAGCACTGCTGACTCCATGATGGAGAAGGAGTGCAGAAAGAACAACTGGGCGAGACAAGCATAGAAGTTGATCTCCTGATCTCTGAACCAAAATATGGCAAGCATTTTAGGCAGTGCTGAAGAGGAAAGGAGAAGATCAATGGCTGCCAGCATGGCCAGGAAGAGGTACATGGGCTCATGGAGGGCTGTATCAGCCCGGATAATGAACAAAAGGGTGCAGTTTCCAAACATTGCCAGTGTATAGGCTGAGCAAAAGGGAATGGAGATCCAGATGTGCAGATGCTCCAAACCAGGAATTCCTACCAACAAGAAGGCATCTGGATGGGTTGAGGTGATATTGGAGGCTGACATGGCTTCTGGAAATTCTCCTTGTTGATTTTTACAGGCTCCTTCACCTTCCAGAGAGAATAGTCAGGGCATATATGATTACAGAGTTCATGCTCTGCCATTCCACCTAGGATGATTAGCTCCTGTTGCCATTCCTAATCTTTAAACAAAATCAACCAAAAGTCCTAATAAACATAGAGAAGCATAATCCATGGTTTCTACTCTCAAAAAACTTTGTCTTTTATTACATAGATAAAATTTTATATGTCAATAGAACCAGTATCACAAAACAGTTTTCATAAAGGAATGAAGAAGAGATAGTTTCTTTTGTGTTCTTGATGATGACAGAATTATCTTGATTAAAGAAGTAAAATATATTCAAATTTATTTATTTATTTATATCATACATTGGTACTAGTCTACCTAGCAATAAAACAAAACTCCCAATAACATTAGCAAATATTCTGTTAACATCTCTGATTTGACTAAAGTGTTTTGATACCACCAAAGGATTACACTAGCTCCCTAGCAAAGGAACCTAACCAGATTAAAATATATGAAGTGACAGATAAAGAATTCAAAATATGAATTGCAAGAAAGTTTAACGAGATCCAAGAGAAAATTGACATTCAATATAAAGAGACCAGAAAAAAGATCCAGGATATGAAAGACAACATAGCTATGTTAAGAAAGACCCAAACAAAACTTCTGGAATGGAAAAATTCTCCACAATAATTTCAGAATATAGTTGGAAGTCTTAACAATAGACTAGACCAAGCAGAAGATAGAACTTCAAAGCTTGAAATCTGGTCTTTCTGATTAATCCAGTCAGACAAAAATGAATTTTTTAAAACCTAACCACGTATTTGAGAAATAAGAGTTTG
Organism: Carlito syrichta; assembly: GCF_000164805.1. NCBI lineage: Eukaryota > Metazoa > Chordata > Mammalia > Primates > Tarsiidae > Carlito > Carlito syrichta. The sequence goes on from NW_007253990.1 coordinate 451,986, forward strand.
TGTAAGGTGGCCAAACCTATGCCTTATTCTCATTCCTGGAAGAGAGAGAAAAAAAAGTAAGCAACTTGCAAAACATATTTGAAGTTATAATTCAGGAAAATTTCCCCCAACTTTGCTAGAGAAGTCAACATGCCAATATAAGAAACTCAGAGAATTCCTGCAAGATATTATACAAGACAACAATTCACAAGGCACATAATCATCAGATTATCCAAGATCAACACAAAAAAATCTGAAAGACAGCTGGAGAAAAGGGGCAAATTACTTATAAAGTCCCATCAAACTAACAGTGTTCTTCTCAGCAGAAATCTTAATAAGCCAGAAGAGATTAAGGGCTTATTTTTAGTCATCTGAAGGAAAATAAAACCAACCAAAAATTTCATACCCCACCAAACTAAGCTTTATAAAAAAGTTGAAATGAAGTTTTTCCCAAACAAGAAAACCCAAGGGAATTGATCACCACCAGTTTGACCCTATAAGAAATGCTTAAAAGAGCTTTAATCACAGAAACAAAAGAACAATATTGCTACCATAAAAGCATATGTAAATACAAAGCCTGCAGACCCTGTAAAGCAACTAGCAATCAAGACTGCAAATGCAAATGCCGAACAACACTATAGCAGAAACAAAACCTCACATATCACTATTAACCTGAGTGGCCTAAATACTACTCTTAAAAGAGAGTGTGGTAAGTTGGACAAAAAACAGAACAAAACCCAACCTTTTGCTGCCTTCAAGAAACCCATTTCACATGTAATTACATTCATAGGCTCAAAATAAGGGAATGGAGAAAGATCTGTCATAAAAATGGAAGATAAAAAATTATATGAGGCACTATTCTTATCTGATAAAACAGATTTTAAACCAACAAAAGTAAAAAGTCAATGAAGAACACTACATAATAATAAAGGATCGATTCAACAAGATTTAACTATATATATTCTCAACAAGATGGCGACGGCATAGGTGAACTGGTGAGATTCTCTGAACGTGAGTTCCCAAAAAGGCTATTACTTCTCTTCCCCCATCCCCCAGCCCACCACCAACTGTGCTGGTGCCAGGCCCGGGAACTTCGGTCCCACACAGGGCCAGATATTGCGGCCCCCTACTGCTGCTGTTCTACTACGTGCATGGGAGTTTTGGGTCCGAGCCTCCTCCAGCTCCCTCCCTCCCTGGCTGCATTGTCTCCAGCCCAGCACCCGGCACCAAGCCGCCGGTCACACAGGGAGGCTCTGGGTGCCCGCTCCTCAGAGACACCAGTCCCATTCCTGGCTGAAGTACCCTGTGGGCGGCCCAGCGCCACTCTCGCCACTCACTGCCTGCCCTTTGGAACTTTGGAGCTCTGAAACTCCAGGCCCACCCTGGCTGAGGCACTCAGCATGAGACCCCAAGCCAGGGGACCCAGACAAGTGGAAAAAAACAGATCTGCTTAAACTGCCTCGCCATTCTCCAGGCAGAGACTTCCATTGATCTGCCCACCTATCAACAAACTTTACCTCATTTCCTAAGGTCAGATTTTGCAGCCCCCTGCTGCTGCTAT